>NW_028232799.1:692565-821749 GCF_057557595.1 Rhyacophila brunnea | reverse complement strand
ACTATTATTATTTATTAATACAATAAAAAAAGATTATAAGTTAATACACGAAGAAAGGGTAAAAACCTTATTACCTAGATACCTACTAAGTAAATGATGAAGTATAAAAACATAATATTTTGAATAATTTGAATATTTGCAGTGTTTCTAAAAAAACCCGTTGTAAATACGATTAATACATTCGGTAGGTAAGCGTATTAAAATGTCATTTCTCGTAAACAATAGTTTTCTCGTTGTGCAATATGTTGGGAGTTTAATAATATTAACTAATGAGAGATGTCACCAACTGTAACTACTCACTAAATAAAAAAAAAAACGAATAAACAATGTTAAGGTATAGTTCGTAATATGCAAATTTAAATAATTTTTGATGAATACCTATATACCTATACCGAAAATATTTATATAAGTACCTATAGATACGTATTGAATTACCCACCTACCTATTCATATTATATGAAATACATATTTAAAATAACACCATTCTTTTGGGAAGAATACAAGTAGGTATGCATTTGGTTATATTCGATATTAAATAAGTATGTATCTTTAATAGAATCATGCCTCCTTTTTAGTAGTAGAATCTTTATGTAGGTATCGAATCTATAAAATATTTTTATTAAATTTAATCTGTTTTTAAGCGTGAAGGCTCGCCATAACTATAAGGTAAACTAAACCATTATTATTTATTTTGTAGTAAGTATGTACTTCTTTAATTATTTTTTTTATTAGTTGACACTTTTATCTTCTATAGATACACTAAAATGGAAACGGGTGCCAATAATAACATATTGAAGTGAGAATAATGAATACCTTCCTACTACTATCGATAGGTATGTTCCTGTGTACTTGTGTAGGTACATGTATATTTATATTAATTATTGTTTTCGTGTTATAATATATTATTTGCGATTAATTGATAACAAAATTTAGATAATTTATCTATTCACCCGCTACAGTAAAATCTATAAAATATTTTAATTAAATTATATCTGTTGCTCTACATTGCATGAACGCCACTGAAGCAATGGAGTAATTAATTATGTCATACAATACGTGCCATGAATATACTACCTACCACATGTTCTTTTAAATCTTCCCATTTAGGCCAGGACCGAACTTTTGAAAGCTGAAATTTATGGGGGCGCGTATTAAGAAATATTACTGATTAACCACATAATTATGTTCAGAAAGGCCTAATAAATTTTATTTACCAATGACAAACTCATGACCGGATGAGTGGGTATTTTTCATTAAAAACTTGGGTATAATGTAAAGGTTTAAGCCTACGCAATCTGCACCTAGCACATTGTCATATATAATAATATGAAGAATGTTAAATCTCAGTCGGTTCCATGACAAAACAGGACAGTGACAAAACAGAACATGACAAAACAGAACACCTGGAGAAAACCTGGCTGTTCTGTTTTATCATGTTCTGTATTGTTATTGTTGTCGAAGTCATGATGAATTGTTTGCAACCAGAAAGATTCACTTGAATGATTAATGCTTATTTGGACTATGTCTGCATTTGCGTATAGCTAACAAAAATCCGCATGAAAGTAATTAAAAATAATTTCTACACTATGAAAATATCATCAAATTAAAAAACGCTTTCGATATAATATAACAGAATTCTATTCCAAATCAAGCAATAGTGGAAAAAATAAATATAGGTAAAATGGTAAAAAATAAATACTTAATAATTATGTAGGTAATGTTTACATATTATATTTTTATATTTTATTTATCTTAGTTCGCCACTGGCGACAAAAAAAGGTTTTTTTTAATTCTTCGGATAGTGCAATAAATAAATTCTTACATAATAACACTAACGGTGAAAACAAAAAGTACTAATATCCATAATAGCTATAAGTTGGCGAACACAATACGGCACATATTGTATGACATAATTTATTACTTAAAAATTAAAAAAATCTTCCTTCTTTCTTAATTAGTGTCATCAAGAATTTCACAGTGGCGTTAATGCAATGGGGAAAACAGATATAATTTAATTAAAATATTTTATAGGTTTTTTGTATATAATTTGTTAGAACAATGTAATATATTATTATACCTATTGTATCTTTTATTAAATAAACATTTAAAACATATTATTCATAAACATTTGAAATATCTCCCCTTAAAATCTGTTCATATTTCCAATAGAATATTATTGCTTAGAATTCAATACATTCTACATTCTACAGCACGTGAATCAGATAACTTAGGTTCTAGAGAGACTAGTGGGTTAAGATTGCCTCCAGAAAAATCTTACTGGGGGCAATCTTTGTTCTGTCTAAGAGAAACTGAGCATCGTGAGGAGTGGAAAGTCTTAGTCGCTCAGAAGATTAATATTATTTCATGATGGTCACGATCCTCAGCCATGAGGGAATGACCGAGAAGAGAGAGAAGAAGAGCATTACCTACATATTATAATGGGAGAAAATAAAATATAGATACCTACTTACATAGTTATTGTTTATTAATAAATAGTATTACAAGTCTTTATAAGTATTAATATTAAAATTGAATAATTTGCAATAGTTAGGTACATTGCTATCTTAATATTCAATATATATGTCTCAATTAATTTATCGATATATTTCATCCATGTTTCTTATAGTCAGTCTTTGGTAAATTTTCATAATATTAAAAGCTCAAAGCATAATGGAAGTGCATCTGATAGATCCGTTCAAAGTGGTTCATGCATCTCATCATCAAATTATATTATTGTTTCACAGAAAGTGATTGCTGCTGTGCTCGACGCTAAGCCGGTTTCAGGACTTGCCTATCAGGCGACCAAAGGCTACAGAAGATATTCCGAACAACGTAACGTCAAAATCAATACTGCAGTAGTAGTAGTTGTAATGCCATGATCCACCTGCGACGATAGTTATTCTTGCTATCTCATTTTCACGATATATCACGTGGCACAACAGCCATAAATACACATCTAGAAAAGGGTAGGTAATTATTTTGTATTAGAGGGAGGTCATTTATTATTCCTTTATAATATTCAGATTATTATATTAGATTATATTCAAATATTTAATATATAAACTGGGGTTTTCTTCTAAAATTCGTACACTACAGTGAAATTAAATACAGTGGCTAAGACTTCTTCTGTTTATTTAGAGTATTTTAGACCATACCTTAAAATAAATTTTATAATACATTATAATATTATCAGTGACATCTACTAGTATATTATCGTAGCAAATCGCCCTAGAGTGTGAAGGCTTTTGATTATTAGCCTTCGAGCAAATCTGCGCCGTTAAATAATATTTAATTTGAAATATTTTGTGTCCTAATGTTTTTTGTTAATGGTTTAATTATTTTTTTAAAAACATTAGTGTACTTATACGAATTCATTAGTAGTCATATGATAAATACCTACCAACGCACTATGATCCCCATAGTCTACCTACTTGCAGAAGTCACTATTCGCCACTGGATACACCAACACCTGCAGACCCAAACACATTAAATAAGGCCTTCTGTACATAAATTGACATAGAAAAGGGTTACTAAGACTAATTATTAAATTAACTGCAAGCCATTTTGCGTTTCAGATTCATTTGTAGTAAAAATCACACTTTTGGGTGCCATTAATTACTATATATTGACCGTTTGAAAACGTGGTTGACTTTTACCGTAACCAAACCTAAAACATATAGGATCTAATGCAAAAGGTAACTGTAACTACTTGTAAATAGATTGATTCCGTAAATTATTATAGAAAAATAGGCAGGCAACCAACCAATATTTTATCGTTTACAAAGCCTCGCGAGTATTAATTTTTTTTTTTCAATATTCGATGCATGGCAGAGTTATTTTGCGAATACCATCTCTTGGCATCACGTTTAATAGTAAGCTATCATTTGTAAAAAGGAACTACAACTGTTAGGCTTCGTCTGTCGTACCTACTTCCCAGGTCTTTTCGGATGTTATGGTATTTAGAATATTTAGATTAACAATCTCAAAAATCGCGAATGACATGTACCTACAAACGATTTTAATACATTCAGCACTAGTTTTGACTCTTAATAATAACAACAACTATAGAAAGGGTTTATGAACTATTAATATCACATTAAAAGACGTGATGGAGATTCCACAACATTTTCAGTGTGGTTGAACTAGTTGCCATATAAAGTTTAAAACTAAAATAAGTTTATATCCACCGTTTTTCGCAACAACTTTGACGTTTCGGTAGTATGTTTGTAGGTACATGTCATTCGCGATTTTTGAGATTGTTAATCTAAATATTCTAAATACCATAACATCCGAAAAGACCTGGGAAGTAGGTACGACAGACGAAGCCTAACAGTTGTAGTTCCTTTTTACAAATGATAGCTTACTATTAAACGTGATGCCAAGAGATGGTATTCGCAAAATAACTCTGCCATGCATCGAATATTGAAAAAAAAAATTAATACTCGCGAGGCTTTGTAAACGATAAAATATTGGTTGGTTGCCTGCCTATTTTTCTATAATAATTTACGGAATCAATCTATTTACAAGTAGTTACAGTTACCTTTTGCATTAGATCCTATATGTTTTAGGTTTGGTTACGGTAAAAGTCAACCACGTTTTCAAACGGTCAATATATAGTAATTAATGGCACCCAAAAGTGTGATTTTTACTACAAATGAATCTGAAACGCAAAATGGCTTGCAGTTAATTTAATAATTAGTCTTAGTAACCCTTTTCTATGTCAATTTATGTACAGAAGGCCTTATTTAATGTGTTTGGGTCTGCAGGTGTTGGTGTATCCAGTGGCGAATAGTGACTTCTGCAAGTAGGTAGACTATGGGGATCATAGTGCGTTGGTAGGTATTTATCATATGACTACTAATGAATTCGTATAAGTACACTAATGTTTTTAAAAAAATAATTAAACCATTAACAAAAAACATTAGGACACAAAATATTTCAAATTAAATATTATTTAACGGCGCAGATTTGCTCGAAGGCTAATAATCAAAAGCCTTCACACTCTAGGGCGATTTGTTACGATAATATACTAGTAGATGTCACTGATAATATTATAATGTATTATAAAATTTATTTTAAGGTATGGTCTAAAATACTCTAAATAAACAGAAGAAGTCTTAGCCACTGTATTTAATTTCACTGTAGTGTACGAATTTTAGAAGAAAACCCCAGTTTATATATTAAATATTTGAATATAATCTAATATAATAATCTGAATATTATAAAGGAATAATAAATGACCTCCCTCTAATACAAAATAATTACCTACCCTTTTCTAGATGTGTATTTATGGCTGTTGTGCCACGTGATATATCGTGAAAATGAGATAGCAAGAATAACTATCGTCGCAGGTGGATCATGGCATTACAACTACTACTACTGCAGTATTGATTTTGACGTTACGTTGTTCGGAATATCTTCTGTAGCCTTTGGTCGCCTGATAGGCAAGTCCTGAAACCGGCTTAGCGTCGAGCACAGCAGCAATCACTTTCTGTGAAACAATAATATACTTTGATGATGAGATGCATGAACCACTTTGAACGGATCTATCAGATGCACTTCCATTATGCTTTGAGCTTTTAATATTATGAAAATTTACCAAAGACTGACTATAAGAAACATGGATGAAATATATCGATAAATTAATTGAGACATATATATTGAATATTAAGATAGCAATGTACCTAACTATTGCAAATTATTCAATTTTAATATTAATACTTATAAAGACTTGTAATACTATTTATTAATAAACAATAACTATGTAAGTAGGTATCTATATTTTATTTTCTCCCATTATAATATGTAGGTAATGCTCTTCTTCTCTCTCTTCTCGGTCATTCCCTCATGGCTGAGGATCGTGACCATCATGAAATAATATTAATCTTCTGAGCGACTAAGACTTTCCACTCCTCACGATGCTCAGTTTCTCTTAGACAGAACAAAGATTGCCCCCAGTAAGATTTTTCTGGAGGCAATCTTAACCCACTAGTCTCTCTAGAACCTAAGTTATCTGATTCACGTGCTGTAGAATGTAGAATGTATTGAATTCTAAGCAATAATATTCTATTGGAAATATGAACAGATTTTAAGGGGAGATATTTCAAATGTTTATGAATAATATGTTTTAAATGTTTATTTAATAAAAGATACAATAGGTATAATAATATATTACATTGTTCTAACAAATTATATACAAAAAACCTATAAAATATTTTAATTAAATTATATCTGTTTTCCCCATTGCATTAACGCCACTGTGAAATTCTTGATGACACTAATTAAGAAAGAAGGAAGATTTTTTTAATTTTTAAGTAATAAATTATGTCATACAATATGTGCCGTATTGTGTTCGCCAACTTATAGCTATTATGGATATTAGTACTTTTTGTTTTCACCGTTAGTGTTATTATGTAAGAATTTATTTATTGCACTATCCGAAGAATTAAAAAAAACCTTTTTTTGTCGCCAGTGGCGAACTAAGATAAATAAAATATAAAAATATAATATGTAAACATTACCTACATAATTATTAAGTATTTATTTTTTACCATTTTACCTATATTTATTTTTTCCACTATTGCTTGATTTGGAATAGAATTCTGTTATATTATATCGAAAGCGTTTTTTAATTTGATGATATTTTCATAGTGTAGAAATTATTTTTAATTACTTTCATGCGGATTTTTGTTAGCTATACGCAAATGCAGACATAGTCCAAATAAGCATTAATCATTCAAGTGAATCTTTCTGGTTGCAAACAATTCATCATGACTTCGACAACAATAACAATACAGAACATGATAAAACAGAACAGCCAGGTTTTCTCCAGGTGTTCTGTTTTGTCATGTTCTGTTTTGTCACTGTCCTGTTTTGTCATGGAACCGACTGAGATTTAACATTCTTCATATTATTATATATGACAATGTGCTAGGTGCAGATTGCGTAGGCTTAAACCTTTACATTATACCCAAGTTTTTAATGAAAAATACCCACTCATCCGGTCATGAGTTTGTCATTGGTAAATAAAATTTATTAGGCCTTTCTGAACATAATTATGTGGTTAATCAGTAATATTTCTTAATACGCGCCCCCATAAATTTCAGCTTTCAAAAGTTCGGTCCTGGCCTAAATGGGAAGATTTAAAAGAACATGTGGTAGGTAGTATATTCATGGCACGTATTGTATGACATAATTAATTACTCCATTGCTTCAGTGGCGTTCATGCAATGTAGAGCAACAGATATAATTTAATTAAAATATTTTATAGATTTTACTGTAGCGGGTGAATAGATAAATTATCTAAATTTTGTTATCAATTAATCGCAAATAATATATTATAACACGAAAACAATAATTAATATAAATATACATGTACCTACACAAGTACACAGGAACATACCTATCGATAGTAGTAGGAAGGTATTCATTATTCTCACTTCAATATGTTATTATTGGCACCCGTTTCCATTTTAGTGTATCTATAGAAGATAAAAGTGTCAACTAATAAAAAAAATAATTAAAGAAGTACATACTTACTACAAAATAAATAATAATGGTTTAGTTTACCTTATAGTTATGGCGAGCCTTCACGCTTAAAAACAGATTAAATTTAATAAAAATATTTTATAGATTCGATACCTACATAAAGATTCTACTACTAAAAAGGAGGCATGATTCTATTAAAGATACATACTTATTTAATATCGAATATAACCAAATGCATACCTACTTGTATTCTTCCCAAAAGAATGGTGTTATTTTAAATATGTATTTCATATAATATGAATAGGTAGGTGGGTAATTCAATACGTATCTATAGGTACTTATATAAATATTTTCGGTATAGGTATATAGGTATTCATCAAAAATTATTTAAATTTGCATATTACGAACTATACCTTAACATTGTTTATTCGTTTTTTTTTTTATTTAGTGAGTAGTTACAGTTGGTGACATCTCTCATTAGTTAATATTATTAAACTCCCAACATATTGCACAACGAGAAAACTATTGTTTACGAGAAATGACATTTTAATACGCTTACCTACCGAATGTATTAATCGTATTTACAACGGGTTTTTTTAGAAACACTGCAAATATTCAAATTATTCAAAATATTATGTTTTTATACTTCATCATTTACTTAGTAGGTATCTAGGTAATAAGGTTTTTACCCTTTCTTCGTGTATTAACTTATAATCTTTTTTTATTGTATTAATAAATAATAATAGTACAAAACTTAAATCAATTAGAATTTAAATTCAAACTCCATCAAGTACCCTCGGTCGATAGTATTGATGATGATGGTATATAATAGGCTCAACAATAGGTAATTTTCAAAACGCTTTCGATATAAAACAGTCCAGCTCCAAAAGAAGCAATAGTGGGAAAATAAATGTAGGTATAATGCAATATTACGTACTGATTTTATATTGATTTATTTACCCTTGTACGCCACTGTAATGAAAGATAAATACTCTCGCAGCAGGGTGCAGTTTCAAAAAAAGGCGTTTATGAATCCCCTTGAAAACCGTGTTTTCTCTTGGACAGCATTGTCGAAATATGGACGCATTTGAAACGCATTTAAAACGCAATCGGCTCGCAAATAAAACGCAAATAAAACGCAAACGTCGTTTGGCGGATGAATCCGAAACTTCGCTTTGCCGTGTGCGCGCAGCCTAATGTGCGTCCTGCTATTGTGAATGTTCAACTAGAAGTGCCCGCATTTTTTTTTAAGAATGCGCGCAGTCGCTCACTTCTGGTATACCCAACCACAAATGTTCCGTAATTATAGAACATTCCAGAACCGCTCGGCTAACTAGACAAAATGCACTACGGAAGAAATACATACAAATATAACATATAATATGATTGAATGCTGGTGACAAAAACTCTCGCAAGGCACAGGAAACATGAAACCAACTTCACCGTCCAAATCGCGTTGGAGGCGCAAATGTAACAAAAAAGACTGAAAGTTCTTCTAATGTTATTTAACAATGCAACGACTACATAGCTATCTGATACTTACATAAGGTAGGAAAGATTTGTCACATGAATGTAACATAATGAGTAATTTGAGCTTTACCTACATCAGACTTATACTTCTGAAGCCGCTCGTTCCGACCTCGCTCTCTCGTCCACCTAACTTTGCCACCTTCTGGTGTAGAACATGAGAATTTCTTATCAAAAGGAGTGGATCCGACCGCTATTTGGAGCAGCTAAACCCACGCCGGGAAGCAACTCCCTTGGCGTGGATTCCCAGACTCACCAGGAGTCTGGAGTTAGGCTTGCACGTTTCCTTCAACCTTTGAGGTACCCCCGTCCAACAGGGTTGGACGCCAGCTAGCTTTTCTTTGGGAGGGAAACAGCTGCAAAAGACCATGTGTTTACTGGGACTCTAGGTTGATAAGTGAAAGAGGTTTCAAAGTATATCGCTGAAATGCGGTTACATTTAATGAGAGATTATTTCAGCGAAGGTTTACAAAAGATTATATATAAAAGAAGTGGGACGGAGGTTCTCACAGGAGCGTCTCCGTCACCAGCAAATGGCACTAACCTAGACACAATTTATAATTACATATTTACATGCATCGAGCCCTCCTCAACGTCCTTCCATTTCCAAGTCCAAGGGGTGTATTCCCGGGTGAAGATGACACTAGCACTGTACCCCTCGACACGGGTATGCGAATATCCCATCCATTGTTGAAGCGTGTGCCCCTACACGACCGCGTCGCGCGGTACGAGCGCGTCCGCCCCGTAGAACGTTTGGAACCAGAAGAAGGAAGTTGCCTCCCACGCACTTGTGTTCTCGCCCCCGCCGCTACGTCCCCCCCACCTTGTCTGCTCCGGCCGTTGATTATTTGCAGCCAGCATGAGTTTGGTGTTGCCAGTTAAGAAAGTATATTTATGGTTTCTTTAGGTGACAAGTTCATCGCGTTACACTATGTCAAAAGAAAGTTTGACATCCTCGTACCTATGTTCTTAAACAATTTTGAAAAAATGTAAACAAAACGATGGTATTCTGCTAAAATAATTATAAAAAAAACGCAGGAAAGGACTTAATAAATAAAAACGAACCTCAAAATCGCGACTGAAATCGTCTGTGTTCTCCTGCTTTATTTGGGTGCGCGTGTAAGTGCTGTTGTGGTGGCTAGTTGTTACATCAAACTTGTCTTCCGTGCCAGATTGGTCTCCATCACATTCTCGCTTGACTTCCATGTTTGCTTATCAATAATCGTATGCAATGTGCTGGAGACAACTTGACAACTTTCTGTTCTGTTGTATATATGTGTTGCCGAAATGCAGTTAATAATATTCCTTGTAGCTATTATCTGATAAACAATAATGTATTGAATTGTGTAGGTATTATTATGGTACAGATGCTAATGTCAAGATCACCAACTAAACGTAGAACTTTTATCGTAACTAAAACGTATGACCTGTCGCTGGATACTAATAAACAGTGGACCCGTCACGAAAAAGAAATCGTCAGTGTCGACATTATAGGAGAAAAAACCCAATTTGATAAAATCAAATTATACATATACATATTATTAAAACACCGTGTGAAGTTTTTATTTTTATTATAGGTAGTTTTCACGAAAATACTTTTAAGTGTTGCAGCAACACTATTCTAACAGTACCTTGAAAGGATCATTAGGCCTATTCTTAACAATTATCACTTTAGCACATTTACGATGTTACCATTGGTCCAAGTTAACACATTTGTTATTCAGGCACATGTCAGATATTATCACTTTAGCGGCAGCTAACTTTCATATCCGGTTTAAACGGCTAACTACGGCGTGAAGTACGTACGTTATTTGCTGGTATATTATCTATGATTTTCTGACTTCGGTTAAAATCGGCCATGTTCGTGCCGCGTTGTCTCTGGTACCCGAACGGCGCGAGCTTTGTTTATATAAATGTCAAACGTCAAACGTAACCAAACTTAACCTACAATTTTGCCAGTCATGTCAATTGCATAAAATATAGATAATATACGTAAAGTCAATTGTCAATCGGACAAAGATTTTGACGGTAAGAATATATAATTTAAATATTACAATGTTGTTTGTGTGTATGGAACAGTAGGTATATTATTTTGTTTGGGATTATTATGCAACTATAGTACAAAACTTTTTTATATTCCAGCACGTAAAATATCAAGGCGTCATCCTGTGGAAGAAGCCGAGAGCACACCATTGCAACCCCGGCCTAGAGGTAATAGTTAAATATTGTTTGTTTCATATTTGTTTATATAAAAAATATTGAAGAAAACCTTGGTGTAGGAAAATGATTGAAAAAATACCGCAAACATACAGCTTGTCTTATATTTTTTCCATCAATGTTGCCGGCCATGAATAGGGATGTTTCCAACCTTTTATTGGAGAATAACCAGACGAAAGTACTATTATAATACATTCATTATATAATATCTATATATTTTAACTATATCAAAATAGCATTCACCTAGACTAGGTCATCATGACCGATTGACTGCATTCATACTTGCTTTACACTAATATAATATTATGTATGCAGTATGTAAACAAACAATATTTATTTAGTAAGTAAGTAGTACATACGCCTGCCATATCTATACTTAATACATGTGGCCCTCGACTTTCACACGTAATTAGTTCCTCAGAAAGTGTACATTAAAATATTATTTATTTATCAATGGGTGTAATAAAGTTAACGGGTGTTTCTTTAGAAACTTGTTATATATATATAAATAGTCGAATACCACCCTTTTATATATTTGAGAAGGTGACAGGGAACGGAGGAGAGAGTAGCAACTGCGTGGTAGATTACAGTTTTTGCATTATCAACAAGAATCTACATTGTAAGAAATGTACGAAATAACGAATTATTTTAAAGTCGAGGGCCACCCTACTACAATATCAAAAGAGAGTATTGTATCAGGAGAAATTATGTATATGTGTTGTAAAAAAAATAATCCAAGTATAAAACCATTACTAACAATTTTTATTAATCTTAATATAATACAATATAATTATTATATATAAAAGTATAAAACAGAATAAGTACATAATAGTATGTGCATTATGATAAATTTGGCATATTTCAGTCATTTGTCGATAATATATTGGATAAAAGGTTAGTTATTTATTACGCCGCATTTATTTAATTAATTATTGGCACCAAAATATCTGTTGAGCAGAATACGCCTGCCTTATCCTATTGGCATTCCAAGTGTCAGTATATACAAATTCAGATGGGACAGGGTCATCTACAAGTTAGATTCGGTATCCTGTAAAAAAAGAGATTTGTTAGCACAATACATTACATACTCAATCCAATGTCACATCTATTTAAGTACCTATTGTTTTCATTTACTTGAACTTAAATTACCTAAATTCTTGTATCACGTTGTGCAGAATACAATATGCATATATTTTTTTTATTTTTGTTGCTTTTTGTTCGCTCGTAGGCATCTAAATTTTGTTTTAAGTACACCGTTGAGTCTCTCTACCACATTCGATGAACAGTGGGTTTCTCAACCGCATAACCTAATTTGCCTGAAATGTTTTTAGATCAGTCAATACCAAGAAAACCAAAAGGAAACAAGAGAATAACGAAGATGACCGAGAGAGAAGACGAAAGCTGCAACCGACTACATCATCTGCTTCACGTTCGTCAGCTGAATGCAGAACTAAGATTTCAATGATCACAATCTGTTTTTTGAATATGTTTTTGATTAAATAAATTTGAAACGTTATACATTGTTGTTTCATTAAATACCCACTCATAACTATGCAAAATTTTGATTCCTTTGATGTCTACGGAATACGGGTAATTGTAAAACCAAACGAAAATGTTTGTTACTGGCAGTGCCAGTGGCGAAGGGTGGAGGTAGGCTGTTAAGATCCGCCATAAATAGTGCACACTAAACTTTAAGTTAAAACTCTTTCGTTATGCAATCGTTCCATTTCCAATTTGACCAGTGATTCGTTAAATAATAAATATCATCTCATAAGCAACAATAACGACCTCGACACGTTCGCTACCAGTCGAATTTGAATAAAAATGGGGGCCCTGAAAAGGGCCTTTTGTACGACGATAGATGGATTATTGCATGTAATCATAGACGATAAGATTTTTTTTCACGCCTTCTCAGTCTTCTTGGGCAAGAGCACCGCCTGGATATTGGGCAGCACTCCACCCTGGGCGATGGTGACGCCGGAGAGCAGCTTGTTCAGCTCCTCGTTGCGGATGGCGAGCTGCAAATGACGAGGGATGATCCTGGTCTTCTTGTTGTCCAACATTAGCTGCATCTCCTTCGTATATCATATATACGTTTGAATACAGGCTAAATTATTTGGCACATACATGTGGAACGGTGTGGAATGAGTTATTGAGCGCTGAAAACGAGCCTGTCCATTAGATACCTACTGGTATAGTGATTGTGTTAATCGTCACCAAAATAGATGTCAACAATTCGTTGACGAGTAGCATATGCCTCCCTTAATCTATTTTGATTCCGCGTCTCATTATACACGAATTCCGATAGGACAGGCTCATCAACAGGTTCTAGATTCGGTATCCTGAAAAAGAAAGAAAAAGAGATGTGTTAGCACATGACAGACTCAGTCCAATGTCACATCTATTTAAGTAATGTTTTCATGTACTTGAAACTTCAATAATTACCTATAATGTTGCATCATGTTATGCAGAATACAACACGCATATATTATCTTGGTTGCCTTCTCAGGTTTATAATGGAGGGCTCTATCCCCTCGAAGGCATCTAAATTTTGCTTTCAACACACCGTTCAGTCTCTCTATGACATTCCTTGTTGAGCAGTGGGCAGCCGTATAGCGAGCTTCAGGTGAATCTACCTCGGCACGTAGAATCGGAATGAGCATATATTTTTCTACCGCATACCCTGAATCACCTGAAATGTTTTTTGGATCAATCAATAACAAGAGGAAATGAAGAATGACGAAGGACAATGAACAATGATAATCTGTTAATTTTAATATGTTTTCTGTCGTGGTGAATGCTTAAAGATGAAGTAGGTAGGTACCTATTTACATGTGCTGTTGTCAAACTGAGTAAATGTATCTTACCCATGATGTTATCTTGCGCTGTCATAAAGTAGGGTTAAGTATAGCTACTAAATGTCGAAGTAATTTGTGATTTTAATTACCTGAATTTGGACAGGAATTCCTTTGGGTATGCCTCTCATCAACACGGAGTCCAATTTGGTCACTATTTCTTTCGACAGTCTGTATAATTGTAGAATGTAGATGGATAATAAAATTGATAAAACAATATTACGACAGTTATTTGACATCCGCGAAACGAACATTTATTAGTAATAGTATCTATGATTCTAACCATAGAATCCGTAGAACCGAACCACAAATTGTGGTTTGAAACTTTGCATATTATCTTGCATCTCAATTTTCAATATGTAAAATTGACATATTTTCTCTCGTTCTCGCAGTAGCACGGCACATCGAGGTGCCGCTAACTTTGACAGGGATATCGGTTAACTTTCTTACGCAAATGACCGCGAGAATAGCAAATGTGTTAATTTTGATAATTTTATCATAATTAGCCGTTTTAACCTTTTAACACATACGTTTGGATACGTTAGAATAGCCCCGCATGTCTGTCACGGAACACGTTGCTTTTGGAATATAATATACCATTAACATGGATGTAAAGCAAGAATATGATGGAGAACACTCCGATATAGAAGGCAAGCCTTTGTTTGACACGCTGACTTGCCATTCAAACAACCCGGACCCTCGAACTCATGTAACGCAAGAGAATGCGGACGTTTCAAGTTGCAATTTCGAGGTTAGTTTTTGGATAATGATATCATTTACAAACACTTTAGATTGTCAATAGCAGCGATACGTGTAATATAATAAAAACTTGCGATGATATTAAACTTTGTTTCAAAAATTTACATGTTTATAGAATTTGACAGCTACGATACATATGTGTAAATATAATTATTATACATTGTTTTATGGATGTAACGAGAACTAAAACTGGTTTACCGTGTTTACAAAATATAATAATTCTTCTTTCAGTGCCCAATGGCTGACCTCTCCAATATAAAATCTGAGACAGATGATCAACAAGCCGTCGTCAAGCGTGAGGTTATTGAAGATGTTTCACACCCAATATATGATGATGAATACCCTCAACCGGGTTGTTCCTATGCAGATTACAGACCAATTGTAAGTAGATATTATAATGTATGCTGTCTTATATAGAAGGTTGGAATTTGCAAATGCATCTTTGACCATTATTAATTCTCTCCAACTTGTTTCATTTGTTGGTTTTAGCTCACACAAATAATATAATAATACAATATATGTGTAGGTTTATACATCTTTCGTTAAATCATGAGTATTTAATTATGATAATTTATACATCACAATCATTCGAATGTAAAGCAATTTTAATGTGAATAGGTATCTTAAATTGCGATCCACTGTACGTTAAATTAATCATCCGCGAGTGCCTTTTAAGTCATGCAAGGTAAGATATGTAAACAAAAAATAACGTTAATTTGTTCTATTGTTTATGGTACGTCGAATATGCGAAATTGACTATTAGATGAAATGGGCAAAATTTTGGCTAATTCATGTTATAATCAAGCCTGTTGCCTTATTCATGAATTAGGTAAATTATCTGCCGACTACGTGAATTCGTCAGGGTATGGAATTCTTAAACTGTCAACATGACAGAAGAAAAAGTAAATTTAATACGGATGGTTATATTAGTTATAATTGGACATTATATAATATTATTATTATTAGGTTAGATTAGTTCTTGTAATTCTGAATTCAACTGAATGTCCATTTTGAGGTTAGCTAACAAGCGTCGACAAACTATCACAAACATAAAATCGACCATTGCACGATTTTTACCCAAGCACGAATCAAATCGCGAAAATACCTTTTTATAAAATTCTTCCGTTATCATATTATAGTTCTAGATTTTTTTTGCGCATAGTAAATGGATATGAACGTCATTGAAGTTATTGATTGGTATATTTTTATAATATAATCAATGACATTTGACATATTATGTTAGTTTGATTAGTTGCAAAAAACACCACCGGAGCGCGACCATCTATTTTGACCATAGATAATATACGTAAATTTTGACCAATGCATGGGCATTTGTTACATTTAGTTTAGTTGCAAAAAACACCACCGTAGCGCTTCTATCTAATTTGTCCAGTGCATTAACTGGGCAGAAAAATTACTGCCGAATTCACGCACTCTGCAGATATTTTGTCTAATTCATGACTAAGGCAACGGGCTTGCATTTTTCACGATTTACGCAAATTTTTGCCCATTTCATGTAATAGTCAATTTCGCACATTCGGCGTAACATTTATAAAAAAATTGCTTCCAGCAAAGAGGAGGTTTATTGCACGCATCCCGATGCATAAGCTGCTCGGCCATCGTTACGTTATTTAGGTGATCATAAGTTATTTTATCAACAAATATCAGGAATAAACATAGCACGGTTGCAGAGTGAACATATTTTATTGACATCAGTCAATTATGTAATCCAATCTTTGAATTTGCATTCAAAACTATATTAATTTTGTATAAAACAAATTACACATATTGTACCAAGACTTGTAACACAATAATTGTATTATATTATTCTGTTTTATGTATTTCCTTTTGGATGTTACATGTTGAGTTCCATATTGCGTTTTAACTTTTTACGGATTATTCTGTAACAATATTGAATTCGTATGTAATACCTTGGTATGGGTAGGGTAGGTACTATTATCATTTTTACTCTATTTTTTTTACTTATGACCATACATAGGCTCGACGAAATTTTGGACTCGCTGGCATTCGGACGTCAATTTGTTTCGTGATGACAACGGGGGTTTATTCTTAAATTGTGTAAAGATGACTGAAAACGTTACCTAATTACTTGAAAAAGAAAACATGTCAATGAATATATTATTATTGTTACTAATAGAACATGGTGTGTAAAACTCACACCTCCGCTCCCGTTATGTATATGCAGCCACGTCATACGTGGCCGGCTTACGTGTGCCAGATCAAAGAATTTAAGCCCTCATTTTGTCCCGAGCAGAGCCGCACGGGACTGGTGATGCAGCCTTGCACCGAAGTGCGAATGCATGATCTTAATTTATATGGCAAGTACCAGAGTGACTTTAATTTGAAGAGTCGCAAGGGGAGTCGAGAGTGTCCCGCCCCCCGTACGCTCTGGCGAATTTAGTAAAGGCCGCAAAATTGGCCTCGGTTGCCACCATGTCCGTGTGCCCTATTGGGCCCGAATGGGGTCGGACCCGGGCAAATACTAATATAACAATAAACAGAACATTAAATGGACGCATCTTCGATTTATATGACAAATTATATTTCGTTCGGCATGTGTCATTTGCACACGCGACCCGCAATCCGCGCATCGCCTAGCCACGATCTGTTTAGAACATGCCTTAAATGATGTATATCTGGATGATGTATTTAAGATTAATTGTTGGCCTACTAATTACTAATTAATTATCATGTTAATTATTTCTAATGGCCAACAAATGTAAACGCGTCAGTCGCGGTGTCAGCACTAAATGATTTGATTTCTTAAAATTCTGAAAATCATAAACGTTCAAAAAAAATAACTCAAACGGAACAGTAAAAAACATAATTTAGAATTTATAAAAACGATAATTTTGGCTTTCCAGCTTTCAACTAAGGAATTTTTCACAAGACATCACGATACAGATAGGAGGCAACAATCCTCGCCTGTTGGAATCGAAGATCAAGTGATGCAGTGTTCAGAAATGACTATAGACGAACAAAATATTAAAGAAGAAATCTTTATAGCAAATACTCCGAAGGAACTTCGACTTATTCTGACAAGGGTAATATATTTCTCACGCATTTAATTTTCAGCATTTGCACATTTTTAGATGCGGATGTGTCCTAAAAAGTCACAAATTGATTCACGCTAACACGATTGCTGATCAGCGACTTAGTAATATAATATCCTCGCTACAGGTAGCATAGATATTTAAGTTTTAAAATGAATGGACATAGGTATCTAGCGTGTACCATCAGACAGTCGACAGTGCCTAACATTTCAAAATGATTTCTGGTATCTAGCCACCGCAGAGTTCTTGACGAAGTGCATTCTGTACGTCCGGCTTTGTGCCACTTTCTCGAACACTGCTGGCCGTATATTATAAATAGCACTAACAATGTTGGTTTCCAAGGCGTCAATTATGTATGGCTTATCAGCGTCACCTAGCCACTCAGAAAATATTTTATATTTGTCAAATCGCACGACTTTGGAAACAAATTGACAGGTTCATATCATAAATAAACCTAATTCAATAAGTCGATGGTTGCGGTCGTATTCCGATACGTAGTTTCATCTTGTAAGGATCAATGCCATCCATACGTGCAACAGCAACAAATATCATTGATAATGGGCCAGTGCCTTATGATCTCCATTGACCGTAACGCGAGCTCCCGCCTCTTTTTTTAATAAATAAGGTTCGATGATTCCACCAGCATGTAAACCGCACAAGCTAGTGCATTATTTTTATGTAAAGAAATCTCTAGGGCCTCTTCCAGATTGGACACTATATGCGCCAATTTTGTTTATTAACAAACCCGTTTAGCCCAAAATAAGCGTCATCGCTTAAGTAAAACATTATTTATATCTTTGAACCGCTGTTCGATCGTCACTCTATTCATGATTTGCCGGTCTAAATACTGATCATCAGTGTCAAAAACTTAGAACTTAGAAGCACTCTTTTACGTGGACAGCGCAGCGCGCTGCTTTCCATAACCATGGCCTACCGAACAACTTCTACGGCCGCGCTCCCGGTCCTGGCCGGCATTCTCCCACTAGATCTGCACATACACGTCAGCGGCGCGTCAAGGCCAATTATCTTGCATTTAAAAAAATTGCGGCGTCTTACTGCGGGCGGTAAGATCTCTTCTCATAATTTTTGCTGTCCGTATGATTAGCTTCATTATTTTATTTTATATACACTAGAATCATTTTTATTTTCATAATTTCCTTGTTCTCTTCTCTCCCCGGCACTTTGCATTAGAAAGTAACTTTAAACTCAGTCAGAACTCACTCTGAGCGTAGCAACCTTAGTCCTGGGTATCTCCTCCTAGGGCATTCCCGGCCTAAAACTAAACTACATGCTTCACATCGCCAATGTAGGGCCACGTGATACGCCCGATTAAGACCGGGTGTGGTGCGTGGCGGGTTTTGGTTTGTAGGGATTAACTTCAATGTCAAAAAGGATGCACAGTAATACAGGTCGGTTTGACGATTAACCTTTTCGTATGTTCTATGTAAGTAAAAAATAAAACTCTTTTTTTCCATTGTGGAATCTTGAAAACAGAGAGGTAACGGTATTTCATGCGAATCGAGTTGAAATATCACGAAATCAGTGATTTAATGTAGTACCTGATTATATTATTTCACCTGCCATTAAATACAAAATCTCGATTGTCTTTTTCATCTTTAGCGAGTGTTGTGCAGTGGATAAAAATTCATCTCTCAAGTAAGATATGTTTTGTCCTTGCATGTAGTGTGTATTTTTAGTATGGATAAGTGATTGCACCCCTTTCCCTACTTTACTTTAGATTTTACAATCAAAAGATTATGGAAAACCTGAAGCAGCTATTCATTTATTGACAACCAATAATTAATAGGCGAAAGCGGGATATGCTGCAAGAGTGGGCAAGCAAAACGTTATTAATTTAATTTACAAATTATTATAGTGATATTTAATAATAATATTCCGAATTCAAGAAATATTGAAATCAACCGTAGAAGTTTTAACTTTATATAGTAATTTTGAGTTTCGTTGTCTAATAGTAATTCCCACACCCCACAATATTTTCTCCAATATGAAGTACTATCGTGTAGTGAGTGCTCTATTAAATCAAGTAGAATTTAGAAGTATGATAATATACCTTCGTTTCGCCTCTAAGTTAGGCAGGTGACAGTCACCCAGATTCGACTAGCTCAGATATGTGATCTGGGGTCATCTATATGAGGATCTTGGAGTACATAGTGGAAACACTCGATGATGGTGCTTCACTACAGTTATTTTAACGAATAAAACTCACGTTCAGAATAACGATATTTATTGTTAATGGCACTACTATGGTCAAGGTCACGTATAATTTATTATATTGTATAATATAGTTCTTAGAAAAACTGTAAAGAAAATATATATAGTCATAATTATAGGAACTAATTTGTAGAATTTTATTGACTATTTAGGTCCAAATTTATTTATATTTTATTTATTTCATTTTTATTAACTTATAAAAGTCATAATAATGTCTGAATAATATAGAGTCGCTAATTAGAAAGTTGGAGAACCGCACACGTAATTAGGATGTACTCGCGGCCATCAGGTTTGACCAGAAAAAGAAGAGATACGCTGCGCGGATTAAAGTTTTACCTCTCAAATAGTTACATCTTGAATAAGAGAAGTAGTTTACATACATAAAGATCCCTTAGCTCATCGACTGGACTTGTAAAGATGAACGTTTAAACTTATTATTAAATTTGCATAATAATAAAATATGCTGTTTTTCACACTACTCTATATAACAACTATGTATTCTGTTACTTCATTTTGATTATAATATAATGGTAATTATATAATTTTTAGGTATTAATTTAATCGAATCTATACATTGAGTAATGGCATATTAAATTTGCTCGGTGATCTTATGTTAACAATACAATTAAACATTTAAATACATATTATTTCCTTATGCATACGAGTAATACCTATACATTTATTTAATTAATCCTATA
This sequence comes from Rhyacophila brunnea, assembly GCF_057557595.1. NCBI lineage: Eukaryota > Metazoa > Arthropoda > Insecta > Trichoptera > Rhyacophilidae > Rhyacophila > Rhyacophila brunnea. Next base: position 800,899 of record NW_028232799.1, on the reverse strand, counting down.
TACTATAAAGCTGAAATAGGCAGTTATGTCGTCAAAACTTCCCCTCCACGAACACCAACTGAAGGTCAGTGCTCTTGTGTTGGTGTCATAGGCTTATGCACACTCTCCAACGACACTATTGCCATTTAACTCTCATTTCGTTATTTAATAATGTCTGCAGATGCTGAGAAGCAAAGTGAAAAAAAATAACAAATGGAATATTATAACACATAACAATTCATAATATTGATTTTTTTTCTAGGTTTCTACCAAGGGATTTTTCACAAAGCATCACGATACAGGCGTTAGTCAACAATCCTCAGATGGTGGAATCCAGGATAGAATGTTACAGTATTCAGAAGTCACGATAGATGAGAAAGACATTAAAAAAGAAATCTTAGAACAAGATACGCCGAAGGAACTTCGACTTATTCTGAGGAGAGTAATCCATTTCTCACGTAATTTAATTTGCTGCATTTGTAGCGCAGTTTTTTGTAGCAGAAGTGCTCTAAAAACTCACAAAATTGCTCGTATAGACGTAATTGATGCTCAAAATCAAATTATAGCATTTTCTCAACACAGTAATAGTAAAGCAAATAAAAATACAAGTACATGTGAAAAACCTTTTAAATGCAATGTATGTTCATACAGATGCTCGCAAATTGGTCATCTTAAAGTACATAAAATGACACATACTGGTGAAAACCTTATAAATGCAGTGTATGTTCATATAGATGCGCGCGTCTTGCTGATCTTAAGAGACATAAAATGACACATACTGGTGAAAAACCTTATAAATGTAATGTATGTTCATATAGATGCGCGCGTCTTGCTGATCTTATGAGACATAAAATGACACATACTGGTGAAAAACCTTACAAATGTAATGTATGTTCATATAGATTCTCACAACTTGGCAATCTAAAAAAACATAAAATGACACATACTGGTGAAAAACCTTACAAATGTAATGTATGTTCATATAGATTCTCACAACTTGGCAATCTAAAAAAACATAAAATGACACATACTGGTGAAAAACCTTACAAATGTAATGTATGTTCATATAGATTCTCACAACTTGGCAATCTAAAAAAACATAAAATGACACATACTGGTGAAAAACCTTACAAATGTAATGTATGTTCATATAGATGCTCGCAACTTAATGATCTTAAGAGACATAAAATGACAAACTGGTAAAAAACCTTATAAATGAGATCATTGTTCATTTCGATGCTCGTGACTTGGTCATCTCAAAACACATTAAGTGACACTTACGTCCTGATAAAAAAAACCTTATCAATGCATTCTATGTTCATATAAATGCTCGACATCTAGTTGTCTTTACGGCCCATATGCTCAGCGTAGGTAAAAATGGAGCTTTTATGGTATTTTCAGAGCACAACCCTGGACATTCCTTAAACGTTGTAGATAATCTATTTATATAAGTTTGAAGCTATATTATTCTTTATATTTATTTTAAACATTTGATGTCTGCATAAATTATTTTTATTACATAAAAGAGGATTCTTTTTAACCTCTTGCTCTAATGTTTTAGAATATAGTCATATTTCAGTACATAAATGTGCAGTTGTGTTAAGATTTTTTACATTTATTAATTTTTGAAAGCATTTATAAAATCATCAGTATAATTTATGTCGACATTATTATAGTGAAATATTTACGATAAAAAAATATATTGATAATCTCTGTGATCCCAAATTTGACAAGAATTAGGTATTTTATTATTCAAAAAATGGGCAAAATTAACACATTTGAAGATGATTCTAAAGACACCGATTATAAGCTATGTCTTTGACCATTCAAGTGTGATAAACATCGTATGAATAATGATTGCTTTATAATAATTATTGACCTAGGAAAAAGGTAATATTTTTTTGAAATACACCATTTCTATTGGCATTACCTAGTGGTAAAGCTACAACATACGGTCGTTGCCATCAATTGACAAACGATAAATGAAGTAGGGATTAAGATCATAGTAACGCGCGTGTTTGAACATGTACCGTTTTTAAAAAAAAAAATGTCGGTTAGGTTAGGTTAGGTTAATTGTCGCGTAATTAACATTAGAAGAACATTAGAAAAATAATCAATCCTTTTATTTAAAACCAGTTAGACGCCACTTAAGACCTGGCACGCGAGCAGCGTCCACCAATGCCAAGGATGTACAGGCACGCATTTGTTTCAGTGCCGAATTGTTTGAATGTAAGTAGGTACTGTGTTTTAATTTTATCGTGGAATTTTAAAACAAACACATTCGCAAATGAATAGCAATTGACAGAAACTCGGAATGTTTGTGAGTTTTATTATAAGTATGTATTGTAGTCATTGTCAACACAATGTTATGTTATTTTAATCAAACTTGTATTTTTTTTACTTAAATAAATTAATAAAAGTATTTTTGCACTAATATTTTCTACATAAAACCTATGTTTTTCCAAGATTGAACGAACACGATATTAATAATAAATCTCTTAAGGAGGCCAATCCCCGAATGAAGCATGGCCGAAGTGAGTAGTGGTGAGTAGTCATAACGGGATAGTGTGTTCTCTGACGCGTCCGCGGAAGTGTACTACCCCTTCCTGTGTCCAATAGTGCAACCTAATAATTGCCAAAAATCGGGTGTACATATTATATGATCGCCTTATAGTTTGCATTATATTTTTGTCTATGCCGTCATCTGACGGCATAGACAAAAATAATATGTAGCAATCATACTAAAAGTGTATTTATTTATTCCTTTGCAGAATTAACAAAATGTCAATGGCCAATAGGTATCAGATGGAGCTGTTGGTGGAATTCATGGAAAGTAAGTACATAAACGTTTTTATTCAATTTGGATATATTGTAAACATATCTCGTATACTCGTAAGAAATGTAGCCTACTAAAATTATGCCAATATGTGGAGTTAACACAGTTCGAGACATAACCTGTATCATTATTATGACATAATTTTATTATATGGTTGAAAGTGTTTAATTTGCGACGGCGAATTGTGTAATGACCTCGTTTTTTGAGACTAAAAACCAAACCATATCCTACTGTAACTCAAACCAGTGACACGAACATAATTCGTAGACCCTAAGTGAATGCCCTTCTGGGGGAGTAGTTGGAGACCCAACCATTTTGGTCTGACCTCAATAGCCAAATCTACCACTGGACATATGACAGTTGCCCCTTGACAAAGCTAAACATGATTAAATATGTAAATGAGTCCCACAGTTTGCCTTGCCAGGTCCCATCACCTCTCAAGGTGAACTGTGGAGGAGAAAAGTTGGTCACAAACCATGTATATATAGGTAATAAGGTAATGTAATTACAATTTCAAGTAAATTCATGTTAGGTAAAGGGTTAACTAAGATAGATTGAACATAGAGTACGATATAATTGGTAATGTAATTTGTAATATATTAGGTAAATATAATATAATATGCAATGGGTTGGATAAATAATAAAGCGGGATATATGGACAGGGGTTAATTGTAAGTATATGGTAATTCAGGTAATATTAATATTAATCATTTATAGGATATAACAAAGGGCTACTAGGAAAGTTAAGTTGATCATACGATGTAGGTAAGCGCTGCAACTGTGCTCTATTTATTTCTAACTAATATATATTTTGTTTAAATAATGTTATAAAAGTAGGTACCATATAAGAGTATTAATTAAGACTAATATCTCATTAGTTAACTCCATTAATTATTTTTCTTAGAATTGATGATTTACACCTCTTGAGTGTAATATTTTTATTGTTTATAAAGAATAATGACCGATTATTAGGTTTAACGATTTATTATAATAATATGCTATCCAGTGTGTTGTTATTAATAAGATAGGGTTTTTACTAATTAGGTTTTTCTGACACTTCAACTATTCATAATTCGTTTGTTGTATTTTTTCTTTTTTGTAACCTCTGACTAGATACGTAGGTAATGGAGTTTTTACCTACTCTATTGTATGATTTACTATATAAGGTAGAGTTAAGATTGTTCGTTGTTAGTGTGTGTTTGCCTTTGGTGAGTGTACACGACGCCTGAAGATGCCGAAAGGCGAAGCCCGGGTCGCGAGAAACGACTTAAATGGAATAGTACAGAGCTTGAATCCATTAGAATTTAAATTTAAATTCCATCAAGTAGTACCTTCGGTCGAAAGTATTAATATATCTTATAATGCTGATGAAGTCGATGAAATATTGGAAGACAGTGAATTCGAAGTCGGCGACGGTTATGACTCCGACAACAGCGACGACATTTCATATTCGTCAGGTGGGAACGGACGACGATGTTCAGCCTGAAGAATCAAACCAAGAAATTGAGGTCTTCTCGGAGCCTGATGATGAGATTGTTTTACAACCTTCGACATCACAATCCAGGGTTCTTCCCTGCCTCACAAAATGGTAGGTTTACAATTTTCTTAATAATAAATTTATTGGTTTTGTATACATAATATCCAGTCATACACTCATGCAATAGATTCTTTTTCATTAGGTACCTACATGATTTGGCATAAAGACACGAATTCATTACATCTTCTACACATTATGTACCTATTATTTCTTATTTTTTATGATTTTTAGTATTATCATTATTTATTATTTATTGCTAAATACTTACTTGAATTAATGAGGAAATATGGATAATGTAATAATATGTTTTCATATTGTTTCAGTATGCCGAATGCTGGTCCAGAATTGAAGGAAGATTTTTTGGCGAGAGGACATGTTGCTGACAATGTCCTCAGCTCCTTTTTCGAATATTTCAACCTCGCTCTCTTCGAAAAAATAGCTGAGCAGACAAATTTATATTCAGCGCAAAAAAAGGACCGGCATCCAAATTATGATGGGTACGTTGAAGTTTCCGCAGACTCGAATGTACTGGTGTTATGATCTAAGCATTCCAATTATTAATCAAGCAATGCCCAGAGACCGGTACTTCGAACTGCGGAATCACTTGCATTTTGCAGATAACACTGTTGAACGCACGGGCTGCACAGATAAACTTTGGAAGATTAGTCCTTTTTTGATTTAGGTACTAAAAAAATGCCATACTTTGCCCAGACCTGCTCATAACTCCATCGACGAGCAGATGATACCGTTCACTGGCCGCTGTGAACACAGGCAATTTGTGCCTAACAAGCCAAATCCTGTAGGCCTTAAAAATTTTGTTCTCGCGGCCAGAGATGGATTAGTGATAGATTTTCACATATATGTAGGGAAGGGAACGGTATCAGATTGAGATATGAAACAGTTCGGTCTGGGCGCAAGTGTGGTCAAGTTTCTCTGCCGGACCCTCCACAATCCTCCTGCATTGTCTTATACTGATCGTTTTTTCACTAGTTTGAAGCTCGCCGATTCGTTACTTCAAGACAAAATATTCTTAACTGGAACTGTCAGAAGTACCTAATAGAATCGGCGATGTAATTAAGAAATTAAAAAACGATAAGGCAATGCAGAGGGGAGATTGGGATGAGAAGGTTCCGTAGGATGACAAAGTCTGTGTAGTCAAGTGGAAAGATAATAAATCCGTGTTATTATTTTCCACTGCGGTCGGCAGTACTCCTGTTGGTACCTACCTGCATGCGATGGTCGAAGAAAGTAACGAGGAAGATCAGTGTCACTCAGCCGGCCAGTCAGTGCCACCCATCGACATATTGTAAAGCACTACAATATGTCGATGAGTGGCATTGATCTTTGCGATCGGATGATTGCTTATTACAGGACTGCCATAAAGACATGCAAATGGCCTGTGAGGGTTTTTAACCACTTTGTGGACTTGGCGGTGGTAAACTGTTGGCTAGTGTTTATGCGGAATTGTAAACTAGAAATGTACCCCGAAAGGATATAATGGGACTGTTGTCGTACCTACCGAATGAGATAAGCAAAAGCTATGATTCGGTATGAAGGTCGGGTAGCCAACATTTTAGCACTGCCAGCACGAGGTCGGCCAAGAAACATGTCGACATCGCAGGTAGACACAGAGCCACCAGCTCGCAGTAGAAAGGTTGTTTCCCAACCGATCGCTGAGGTACGTTTGGACAACGTTGGCCACCATTCAGCATCCGTGTGCAAGATACCCTGGATGCAAGTCCCGCACCAGGAATATTTGCATAAAATGCAATATATACGTGTGCACTAAATTTTGCTTTGAGCTGTATCACACGGTATAGGATGCAGCTCAAAGCAATTTCAAAGTACATATTTAGGGTTTTATTTCATAATTTTAACTAATTTTAAGTGTAAAAATATTTTATTATCCTATTTATAATGTTTTTGTATTGTTTTTATTGTGTAATGTTCCATTAAAATATCCATTCCTATGAACAAGTTGTTTTCTTTACCTTCCCTAAGTATATAGAGTAGGTAATATTCATTTGCAGTGTGACCTGGTATGTGCATATAGTATATTTTACTTTATAAAATAAAAAAACCTAAAAAATTTTTTTTTGTCAATAGACTAATACTTCTCTTCCATAAAATCAAAGAAATATTTTTTTCGATGGCTGGTTCTCCCTCGGGTCTAAGGTAAAAGGTTATATTAGAATATATTATTATATTCTTAAATAATATGTAAATAAATTTTTGTCTAGCAATTTTTTTCATCAAGAATTCCATTCCACTAGCAACTTTAATTTACTTTATAATTACTTATTATGGTAACTTACTGCCATCTGGTTTGAATTGACCAAAGTTTTTAGTAACAGATTTTTAGAAATAATTCATGGTAGATGACATTAAATATAAATAGATGGCGTAAAAGTCACATTATATGTGTTATTTAGGCAAAGACATCGCCTTAAGTGAGGCAAGCAACACTCATTCCAGACTCCATTAGAGTCTGGGAGTCCACGCCATGCGGGGCTATTCTAACGTATCCAAACGGATGTGTTAAAAGGTTAAAACGGCTAATTATGATAAAATTATCAAAATTAACACATTTGCTATTCTCGCGGTCATTTGCGTAAGAAAGTTAACCCATATCCCTGTCAAAGTTAGCGGCACCTCGATGTGCCGTGCTACTGCGAGAACGAGAGAAAATATGTCAATTTTACATATTGAAAATTGAGATGCAAGATAATATGCAAAGTTTCAAACCACAATTTGTGGTTCGGTTCTACGGATTCTATGGTTAGAATCATAGATGTTCGTTTCGCGGATGTCAAATAACTGTTCGTAATATTTTTTTATCTTTTTTCTACATTCTACCGCAATGGCATTTATTCTTGCGATTCATTTGCACGCCGAGGAAGTAAGAAGACAGCGTGTACAAGAGATACGCGCGCTGAATATAGAGCGAAGGAGGATACGCGATAGTCAGAATCCTTTTGATGTAACGGACACGTTCTTTCGACAATTATACAGACTCTCGAAAGAAATGGTGATCGAGATAGTGACCAAATTGGACTCCGTGTTGATGAGAGGCATACCCAAAGGAATTCCTGTCCAAATTCAGGTAATTAAAGTCACAAATTACTTCGACATTTAGTAGCTATACTTAACCCTACTTTATGACAGCGGAAGATAGGTAACATCATGGGTAAGATACATTTACTCAGTTTGACAACAGCACATGTAAATACCTACCTACTTCATCTTTAAGCATTCACCACGACAGATTAACAAGATTTGAATATTATGTTATTGAAAAAACTTGTTTCCTTTACTTGAATTTTAGGTTTTGGCTACTTTGCGTTTTTACGCAGAGGGAGGTTACCAAAAAGGGGTTGGCCAAGACTTCTTCTGCACAATGAGCCAGCCATCAGTGAGCAGATGCATTGGAAATGTATCCGATGCTATAATATCAGTGCTTGGCAGTACTTACCTGAAGTTTCCGAACAGTGCTGACTCTCGTGACAGAATTCAAAGGAGGTAGGTACTTACCAACCAATGCATTATTTTTAGTGTCGTGTTGATACCCTCTGACCAATTTATACAATTTTACATATAACTAGAGTACCAACAACATGAGTAAAAAAGCAAATAATGATTGAACTGCAATATTATGTGTCGGTAAAACTTTGTTTTTATTTCAGATTCCAAGAAAAGGCTCATTTCCCAGGCATCATCGGATGCATTGACTGCACTCATGTGCGCATTTTCCCGCCACACTTGGAGACAGAATCATTTAAAAATTACCGTGGAAATTTTACTGTAAATGTGCAATTGGTAACAAATCATTAATTTTACTATGTTTAATACTTTCGGTACTGTTCGGTTAAAGCGGAAAACGCATTTTGAAAATAGCCGATAAACTGGATTATTTGTTAGTTTAGGTTGGATTCGGTTAGGTTAGGTTAACCTAACAAATAATCCAGTTTATCGGCTATTTTCAAAATGCGTTTTCCGCTGTATCCGCTTTAACCGAACAGTACCATACTTTCATTACGAATAACTCAAACAAACAATTCATTAACACGACATTTTTTTTTATGCAGGTATGTGATATGGACATGAACATTCTGGCAGTGAGTGCAAGATTCCCAGGCAGTGTTCATGACCAATTTATATTTAATCAATCGATGGTCAAAGTGGAAATGGAACGATTGCACAACGAAAGAGTTGGAAATTTTGTTCTCTTGGGTATGTCGAACTTTACTAGTGTGCACTATTTATGGCGGATCTTAACAAACATTTCAAATTTATTTAAATCCTGATTTCAGTCGAAAACATATTAAAATTAACAGATTGTCATTGTTCATTGTCCTTCTTCATTTCCTCTTGTTATTGATTGATCCAAAAAACATTTCAGGTGATTCAGGGTATGCGGTAGAAAAATATATGCTCATTCCGATTCTACGTGCCGAGGTAGATTCACCTGAAGCTCGCTATACGGCTGCCCACTGCTCAACAAGGAATGTCATAGAGAGACTGAACGGTGTGTTGAAAGCAAAATTTAGATGCCTTCGAGGGGATAGAGCCCTCCATTATAAACCTGAGAAGGCAACCAAGATAATATATGCGTGTTGTATTCTGCATAACATGATGCAACATTATAGGTAATTATTGAAGTTTCAAGTAAATGAAAACATTACTTAAATAGATGTGACATTGGACTGAGTCTGTCATGTGCTAACACATATCTTTTTCTTTCTTTTTCAGGATACCGAATCTAGAACCTGTTGATGAGCCTGTCCTATCGGAATTCGTGTATAATGAGACGCGGAATCAAAATAGATTAAGGGAGGCATATGCTACTCGTCAACGAATTGTTGACATCTATTTTGGTGACGATTAACACAATCACTATACCAGTATCTAATGGACAGGCTCGTTTTCAGCGCTCAATAACTCATTCCACACCGTTCCACATGTATGTGCCAAATAATTTAGCCTGTATTCAAACGTATATATGATATACGAAGGAGATGCAGCTAATGTTGGACAACAAGAAGACCAGGATCATCCCTCGTCATTTGCAGCTCGCCATCCGCAACGAGGAGCTGAACAAGCTGCTCTCCGGCGTCACCATCGCCCAGGGTGGAGTGCTGCCCAATATCCAGGCAGTGCTCTTGCCCAAGAAGACTGAGAAGACGTGAAAAAAAATCGTATCGTCTATGATTACATGCAATAATCCATCTATCGTCGTACAAAAGGCCCTTTTCAGGGCCCCCATTTTTATTCAAATTCGAATGGTAGCGAACGTGTCGAGGTCGTTATTGTTGCTTATGAGATGACATTTATTATTTAACGAATCACTGGTCAAATTGGAAATGGAACGATTGCATAACGAAAGAGTTTTAACTTAAAGTTTAGTGTGCACTATTTATGGCGGATCTTAACAGCCTACCCCCACCCTTCGCCACTGGCATTGACAGTAACAAACATTTTCGTTTGGTTTAACATTAACCCGTATTTCGTATACATTAAAGGAGGATAGGAGGAGGGAGCAGGATAATAAATGAAACAACAGTACTTACATATTTATACAATTCATCAAATTTATTTAAATCCTGATTTAAGTTGAAAACATATTCAAATTAATAACACAATCACTGCTGACCTGTAAATTAATATTTAAATATCATGTTAATTATATCTAATGGCCAGTCGCGGTGTCAGCACTGAATGAGCAGATTGTCATTGTCCTTCATCATTCTCTGTTTCCTCTTGGTATTGATTGATCTAATAAACATTTCAGGTGATTATGTGATTACATAATTCTACTGTACGAAAGGAGTATTCCCCTGTATACATTTCCATATGGCAATACATACAGTTTTTGCCGGTAACGCTTATTGACATTTCTAATTGATCCGATTGATCGCTTCAAGCTATCATAATAATTAAAATATTGAATCCATCAATCCAGCAACAAATGTCTGCTGCATATTGCTGTACGGAATCCATTATTGAAGTGACAGATGTAGCAGCCATTTTGAATGACGTGAGACGTCAGATTGCTTACGTCACAAACAGTGCTATACGCTATGTGGTGGTTTTGTTAGCTTTATGGTTATTTTACATATAACTAGCGAGTACCCGGCATGCATTGCAATGCCACTCAAAGAAAGAAAGTGTTTGTGTCACTTCATTCCAATAAACTTAGTACTTATATAATGTATAATTTATATGTATAATTTAATATATTCTTGATTTTGATTATAAATATACAAATTTCTCAATAAAAACTGTTTTTATGAAATACCTGTTTGAATTTTTACCATATTTTCTATGTATGCACTATAATGCGCTGATTTCACTGATTGGACATTTGTCTGGTTTTTGGGGTGGCTAGATTATATAGATTATATTGTATTATTTTAACAATAACAAATTGTTAGTAATGCTTTTATACTTGTTTTTTTTGACAAACACTTACCACATACATTGGGGAATTCCGCGTCAGTGACTTCTCAATGCCCTATAAAAATAAATCGGCATATTAATAAAGTTTTCTTGAAATTGAGTGAGGACACCTCTATAAAAAATCAAAATCATAGTCTGTATAACAATCAGTCGAGTTCTTTTGTTTTGGCTAAATATTTTCTTCAACATCCTTCGTTGGGATATATTTGGTGAAGTTTGAAAACAGAAAAAGTAATATAATATACATATTGATATTATGCATACCGTCAAAGCGGACACCAATGCCGTCGTCGTGGTTGCCGATGCCGCCATCATGGTTGCCGCAGTAGTTGACAGTGACTATAAAAACAATTATAAAACATATTATGAATCTTGTTGGACTGCTTTTTAACAAATATACTGCATAGTTTTCTTCCGATATACTTTCATTTGATATCGCAGTGATGCCATCTTCGACTTTCAAATATACTATTATTGTTTGTTTACATACCGTCATTGCTGTAGCCATTGACGTCATTGCTGTAGCCATTGACGTCATTGCCCCCTCCATGGACTATAAACATATAATATAATATTAGTATAAAGCGAGTATGTATGCAGTCAAACGTTCACGATGCCTACGTGAAAGGTATTTTGATACCACAGTTAAAATATATACATATTATATAATGAATGTATGATAATAGTACCTTCATCATCCGGTTACCCTCCGATATAAGTTTGTGAGTATCGGCCAAACCGAGCGGCATCGATGCTGGCCTAAATCTCGCTGCTGTAATAAAAATTTTCACATTTCATTTTATATGTGCCAAAATACAAAAAAAAACCCTAAACCGAAGATGTTCTGACTGTTTTTTTAAGTGGAACCTAACTGACGAATTTTGAATGATTTTTGTTTTATGTCAAATGTCTCACCTCTAGTGGGCCGTAAAGGCGTCTCTGTCGCCTGCCGGGTCAGACTTTCACCGGCCGAGTGATTATCATAGACTGCAATACAAATAGACGGATAATGTTTAATATTGCTGGCTGGAAATAAATTCTAATATATATTACTATACACAAACAATATTTAACTATTACCTCTAGGTGTGCCCTCAAAGCTAGGCACCACCGAGTGACGTGTGAGAACCTCCTCACGTGTTGGTGTGTTACGGGCTGCAATAGAAATAAATCATTGACATTGTGTAACTGTAATCAAAATGAATCGATGACATAATAAAAAAATTGTCAACATACTGCACTATTTATTATACCAAAACAAAATATTGCTATGTTACCTCTAGGTGGTGGCGTAGGGACGTCCTCGGCTAACCGAAAGTAGTCCGGCAGTGGACATCCATTTGTAACTGTAATAAAAATAATTCGACGACATTACATAAAACAGTAATTGCAAACATACTACACAATTTATTATAACAAAACAAAATGTCGCTATATTACCTATAGACAATATTTATTTAACTATTACCTCTGGGTATGCCCTCAAAGCTTGGCACCGAGTGACATGCGATAACCACAGGACGTGTTGGTGTTTTACGGGATGCAATACAAATAAATCAATGACATTTCATAGTATACCTAATAATTGCAAACATACCACACTATTTATTATACCAAAACAATAGGTCGCTATGTTACCTCTAGGTGGTGGCGAAGGGGTGACCTCAGCCGAAGACAATGTATCCGCCATTCGTTCGTCATCGACGAACTCCAATGGCGGACATACATATGTGTCTGTGGCTGTAATAAAAATAAATCAATACATTTAAATACATATAAATAAAAAATAATTTTCAATTAATATTTGCACCTTTATTGTTATTCATTACTTGACAAACAAAGCTCGTGGTTGGACCACCCCGCTGAGGAACTGTTTCCGATTATGGATAATATTTTGATTGAATTATCATCCAGTTCCACAGCGTGGTGGCAGTTCCCCGTTGAACTTAAAGCGCGGACCCGGTCACCATTCTTCTTCCGCGCTTTTTGTTTCATCTCCTTCCAGACCTGGGAAATCACAATAAAACGTGTCAAGATTAACATTACCCAGTAAACATTGATAAGTGCTAAGACATTAAACTTTAGCTTACTATTATTAAGTATTTATAATTACAGTTTTCCACTGGTCAATTGATTTCGATGGGCCTATAGAATCTAATTGCCGGGATACACGTTTCCAGTCTCGCGCCATACTTTCACCCCCGAGTGGACCATAAAATCTCCCGAGAGCTAAGTTTTGGTTCTCGTACATTAACTGCACGAGAAGGTCTTTTTGTGCGGTCGTAATCCGCGGCCCGCGAGTTACTACAACACTGAAATACATAAAAGATACCATTATAAGTTATTTATTGGCACATTCACTGTAATAAACAAATATTTAAATTATATATTCTTACCGTGGTATCACCGCTGTTCCCGAATTAGACATGACAATTATAATATGTTTGGTTACGATTGATTATTGACGGTTATATCTGAAGTATTATTAAGTCGCGTTTGACGTTTGACATTGAATAAACGAAGCTCGCGGCGTTCGGGTATTAATACCAGAGACAACGCTGCACGAACATGGCCGATTTTAACCGAAGTCAGAAAATCATAGATAATATACCAGCAAATAACGTACGTACTTCACGCCGGAGTTAGCCGTTTAAACCGGATATGAAAGTTAGCTGCCGCTAAAGTGATAATATTGACAGTGTGCGAGAATAACAAATGTGTTAACTTGGACCAATGGTAACATCGTAAATGTGCTAAAGTGATAATTGTTAAGAATAGGCCTACAGGTCTATAGTTGGCATGAGAATGATTCGAAATTTAAAATTGAGCGTCATTTTATACTAAATATTTTCCTTCAGCTTTTCCCCCGTTTAGTAGAAAAGCGCGCGCCTAATTTACATTATTGCACAAACTTAAGGCTATACTTCAGTGTTGAGGCATTTTCTAAAAAACCCGTGGCTAGGTGATGCGCGGATTATAGTAATGACGCGTGCAGAACGAAATATAATTTGTCATAAAAATCCAACACGCGTCCGTTTACTGTTACGTTTATTGTTATATTACTAATAATAATAGTATATTAATTGACAAGTTTCCTTTTTTAAGTACATACGATAAGTTTTTTAGTCATGTTTACACGACTTAAGAATAGTTTCATCCAACGCCACGACAAAACAAACCGACGTGTGCACACTTATCTTTCGATCTCCAATTGGCGAAGAGTGCTAAATTTCGTCGCACCTACTGTTGAAGATTATTTGCCGTTTCACTGAAGTGCGCTCTTAACAAGATGAGGTATAGAGTGGAATCGATGTTTAAAGGTAATTACTTGGCAACTTGCTGAACTCCACGAACACAATTGTTGGCAAAAGCGAAAAAACTGCTGTGGGCTTAATTATTGCAAAATATAAGAAAAGATAAAATTAATGAATAAAGAAGTATATAATAACACGTCACCTGCCGGGTTACTAATGGAAAAGCAACATTTAAAAAGTTATTTAGTGTTTAAAAACCCACTTAGGTAGGTTTTGATACTTAACATCGGATTTGAGTATGTTTTGAAAGTCAATCATATGGATATAGGCTTTTTTGAAAGGAAATAAAGTGAATTGAAATAAAAATTTATGCCAGGGGTGTATGACGGAGTAAAGCAATAATGAAAGATGTGTTATATTATTTATTTTGGAAAATTATTATTTTATCAAAGAAAAAAGAATATTGGGCGTAAAATAATTTCGACTTTACAACTTAAATTATACGTTTTCATTACATACTTGCAATATAAAACGATAATACAATATACCGGGTGCCGGACGACATCCCGAAGGCCAAAGTCCCGAATGCTGAAACCCCGAATGGCCGAAATCCCGAAAGCCTAAATCCCGAAAGCCGAAATCCTGAATGCTGAAATCCCAAATGGCCTAAATCCCGAATGGCCGAAATCCCGAAATACTAAATCCCGAAACCCGAAATCCCGAATGCTGAAATCCTGAATGGCCGGAATCCCGAAGGCCGAAATCCCGAAAAATAAAAAAAATACAAACAGTAATAATTGCGCAATCCACTTATCTTGAATTGCGCAAATTTTACACGAAAGACAAAAACCATATTTTTGTAGAACAAATGGGCAAACGTAATTTAAAAAAATAATATTTTTTTTTCTTTATATGTCTAATTCGTATGGTTATCACTTATCACATTAATTTTTACATATTACATTCCATTATTTATACTTTATTATACCTATATTATATTATTATGTATTTTAGGTATAATGTGTATAAAATTTCGATGTATTTCGATTATTTTAGGTTGCGAAATATTATTATTTACACGTGTTCACCAAAGGTATTTAAACTAATATGGCTAAATATCTTTACGATGCAGCAGCTAATGATAGCTAGCCTGACACTCAATAATAAAAATGAATACTAGGTATAAATACCCACTGTACCTATTCATGAATACGGTGCGGTAGGTGATGTATATTAGGATTCATAAGAATCATAAGT
Organism: Rhyacophila brunnea; assembly: GCF_057557595.1. Classification (NCBI taxonomy): domain Eukaryota; kingdom Metazoa; phylum Arthropoda; class Insecta; order Trichoptera; family Rhyacophilidae; genus Rhyacophila; species Rhyacophila brunnea. The sequence continues at coordinate 785,580 of NW_028232799.1, read as the reverse complement.
ATTCATGAATAAAGTGTGATAATGGATATTAAGTTTGTTTTTATCAATGTCAATCATAAAATATCATATCACGTCATTATTGTAAGTATATGTTTAACTGTCAAACATCATTCTATTTTCAGTAAATTCAATTTTAGTAAAGAGAATTTAGTAATACATAATTTCAATTAGTAGGTTGAATGTTTTCTGATTTTTTCATTTGTAAAAAAAGTAGGTAGGTACTTATTCCTATACAAATATTATATTCATATAATGTACATTTACATACGTATAAGGTACATTTTATTATCTATCTATACAATTATTATATTCATATACTTAATGAAAGCATTTTTTAAAGAAAAATTTTATCACGTAAAATAAAATCAAATAAATTGATACAAATAAGAATACACCCATGTTGGTTAAAACTTCAAGATAACTTGCATGTCACTTTTTTGTAATCGACTTTTTCATCTTTCCGGATTCCTCTGGCGTTATCTAGCTTTACCAATATGTGCTAGTAGAATTGTTGAACACACTGAACCACTCATAGTTTTAAAAATTTCAAAAATGTAATAAAAATACAATGAAAACACGGAGAAAATTACAGTCACAACAATCCTGAAGGTTAGACTGAAGGAAGTGACCTTTCCTTCTACGGTCTTAATTGGACGAAAAATCAAAATGGCGGTTTTTATCTCTGATGTCATTGGTTGTATGGATATGAGTCTATTTTGAAACTAAACCATTAAGGATTTGAGCACGATTTGATACTGAACATGATTTTCAACACGAATTATCTCTGTATTTAAAGCAGTTACGCAACCGAATGAATATTTATTCTATAGGTATTGCTATAGAGAACAGTTTGGCATCAAAATTTGAAAAAACTCGAAAATGGTCGTTAGGTATCTTTTGATAATAAGGTGCTCAAAAGGTGCATGCATTTGTCATATCATTCTACAGGACGTATACTTACGTCTTAATAAGCAGTAGGTATCTTCTTATAATATTTACTTTACGTGAGAATTTTCGATCTACGAATAAATATTGAATGTGAAAATAATGTCACGACGATCACTTTTGTTAAAGCTGGTTAATTTTTCATTGGTTTAGAATGATTTAGAATGGTGGTAAGATCGTTGCACAAGTTATATGGTGGAAGTGACGTTTTTGCTCAGATGATGGTCGCTACTTCCTTAATCCGCATACGAATACCTACTGCGATAGCTTATTGACAAGGTAAAAACCTTTTCTTCCATTTAGATAATATATAAAAATACACAAAATTAATCGTTTTAAAATCGTCACACTAACTGCGTAGTCACGATCTTTGTTCCGAAGGCTACCCAAAATAACATTGGTACGTATGTGGGTTTGTGAAAATCGTATAATAAGAAATTCGGTTCGACCGTTTCTAAAGATCTTCTCATAAGAAAAAGTGTCGTAGATAAAAGATATACACAAGTTTATCTTTTGTATGAAAGCGACAGATTCGCTGTCCCTTACGGACTATTTCGTACTGGACCTCAACCAGGAGGGTATAAAAGGCGACGCTTTTCCTATGAAAAATCAGTTCTACAGATCTCCATCGTAGCAGCAAGTCTTCAATACAGGGCATGGTCCCAAGAAGCTTTCATATAAAGTCGCGTATCAAGTCCTCAATCGAGAAACGATCGTACCGGGGAAAACATGTTTTTGATATGAAAAGATAGATTTTTTCGACCGGCGAAAAAAGCGAGACCTCACTCGCGAAATATTACTCCGCATTACGTATCGGGAAATGACACGTAATTCTTACTCGTTTTTCCGGGATGACGTAATCATTATAGATTCATGTGAAAATTTGTTTTAGGTGAAAACAAATTATTAAACTAAGTTTGTAAATAATAATAAACTTTTGAAATTAAATTTATAATAATTATAAAATAAACTTTTGAAATTAGGTTTGTAAATAATAAATAAACTTTAGAAACTAAAAGTTTTTAATATAAAATATATTTTATAAATTTAATATTATGTGAATACGAATTAATTGTAACTTTTTATAAGAAAATATTTTAAGAAATAAACGTATTTACCGAACATTTATGTGTACACTCCTCGAATTAAGTGTGGACATTATGAAACTTTTTGGGAGTTTTATTGAGATTATATAATGATCAAATGAACAGTTTATAGACAACCTTATAAGTTTTATTTTGTCAGAACTTTGATAAATAATACGATAAAAATAACTATGAACATTTATCGTGAATAAATTTGGTGTCACACTACCGAGAGTTTAATTTACTGGATATATAAAAATGTGGTGCCATAATAAAGATCCACTCCCGTTCATTTCTGGCTTTCTTATGGACACCCTGGTTTACATAACGAGCTAACCGCGAGCCAGGTTACGTCACTACATTATTTTTTCTATTCTCGAGATGTTCGATAGTTTTGGCAGGAACCAACATGTAGTTTTAATTTATTCAGGTAGGAAATTCCAATACAATTTAAAATATCACAACAAGAAAAACAACAATGATTTTATTATCAATAAAATACAGTCAGGCAACTTCATACAAAGGCGGCAAAATCAGTAAGTATAAATAAGATGGCATTATAAAGGTAGTCGTTCGAGGCGCCATCCGAAAAAACAATAACTTCTTTATATAATATATGCCATACCCCAAGGGTCGCTTAAAAAGATAGCATTTATTATCACTCCTAACCTACATTTATAAGGAAATTAACAGTATGAATCTTGTCATTTATATAGGCATAGGACATATATTATATATTATGAATTATCATATACGATGGCCGCGGCATAAGCGTCGACCTATAGCGTCGTGGGTCCCTGGTTCGAATCCATTTCTCGTAAAAACTAAATCTGTCAATACAACCTCCACGCTGTGGAGTTCTATATGATCTCATTAGGATCGAAAATGGTCGAGAAAAATAGTGCATTACGTCGTGAAAATCTATATGGACATACAGTGAATTTGTATGGTATTTCACCTTTGTGTCATTTCATGTCTTTTAAGACTATTAAGTTGAGAGCATCTATATGGGCATATCTTGCATTTATGAGGTTTTTCACTTGTGTGTGTAATTTCATGTTTTTTAAGTTTACCAAGTTGCGAGCATCTATATGAGCATAGCTCGCATTTATGACGTTATTCACCTGTATGTCATTTTATGGTTTTTAAGATTACTAAAATGCGAGCATCTATATGGGCATACCTTGCATTTATATGGTTTTTTTCCTATGTGTCATTTCATGTCTCTCAAGACTGCTAAATTGCGAGCATCTATATAGGCATTCCTTGCATTTATGAGGTTTTTCACCTGTGTGTCATTTCATGTTTTTTAAGATTGACAAGTTGCGAGCATCTATATGAACAAACCTTGCATTTATATGGTTTTTCACCTGTGTGTGTCATTTCATGTTTTTTAAGACTACTTAGTTGCGAGCATCTATATGAACATACCTTGCATTTATGAGGTTTTATACCTGTGTGTGTCATTTCATGTGTTTTTAGACTACTAAGTTGCGAACATCTATATGGGCATACATAACATTTATGAGGTTTTTCACCTGTGTGTGTCATTTCATGTTTTTTAAGATGACTACGTTGCGAGCATCTATATGAACAAACCTTGCATTTATATGGTTTTTCACCTGTGTGTGTCATTTCATGTTTTTCAAGACTACTAAGTTGCGAGCATTTATATGAACATACCTTGCATCTATGAGGTTTTTCACCTGTGTGTGTCATTTCATGTTTTTTAAGACTACTAAGTTGCGAGCATTTATATGAACATACCTTGCATCTATGAGGTTTTTCACCTGTGTGTGTCATTTTATGTTTTTTAAGATGACTACTTTGCGAACATCTATATGAGCAAACCTTGCATTTATATGGTTTTTCACATGTGTGTGTCATTTCATGTTTTTTAAGATGACTACTTTGCGAACATCTATATGGGCAAACCTTGCATTTATATGGTTTTTCACCTGTGTGTGTCATTTTATGTTTTTTAAGACTACTAAGTTGCGAGCATCTATATGAACATACCTTGCATTTATGAGGTTTTACACCTGTGTGTGTCATTTCATGTTTTTTAAGACTACTAATTTGCGAACCTCTATATGGGCATACATTACATTTATGAGGTTTTTCAATTGTGTGTGTCATTTCATGGTTTTTAAGATGACTACGTTGCGAGCATCTATACGGACATACCTTGCATTTATAAGGTTTTTCATCGGTGTGCGTCATTTCATGTTTTTTAAGATAGACAAGTTGCGAGCATCTATATGAACAAACCTTGCATTTATATGGTTTTTCACCTGTGTGTGTCATTTCATGTTTTTTAAGACTACTAAGTTGCAAGCATCTATATGAACATACCTTGCATTTATGAGGTTTTACACCTGTGTGTGTCATTTCATGTTTTTTAAGACTACTTAGTTGCGAACATCTATATGGGCATACATTACATTTATGAGGTTTTTCACCTGTGTGTGTCATTTTATGTACTTTGAGATGATCAAGTTGCGAGAATATTTCTTCATTTTGATCAGAAATGACGCCCGTGTGAACCATTTTGTGACTTTTAAGAGCACTTCCGCATCCAAAAACTGCGTTACAAATGCTGCAAATCAAATTATGTGAATAATGTACTACTCTTCTCAGAATAAGTCGAAGTTCCTTCGGGGTATCTTGGCCAGAGATTTCGCGTTTTATGAGTTGTTCATCTATCGTCACTTCTGAATACTGTATCATTCTATCTTGGATTCCATCAGGCGAGGATTGTTGACAAATGTCTATATCGTGATGCTTTTTTAAAAAGCCTTTAGTAGAAACCTAGAAAAACAAAAATAATCGAAGTCAATATTATTATAAATTAGATTTTATACTATTCCATTTTAGTTATTTTTTATTCTTTTGCCTTCCAGCATCTTCAGACATTAAAAGTGTAGTGAGAGTGAAAATAACGATAAGAAATGGTAATAGTACCAACATAGATATTAAGTACAAACAATGTTACGGAATGATCCGTAAATAGTTTTAAAAAAATGCACCTACATGTAACATCAAACGAAAATGCACAAAACACACTATGACACAATTGTGGTACTACTCTTGGTGATATGTATAAATCTATTAGAGTTTCGAATGCAAAATTTTAGATTGATGTGAATAGATAGTTTCACTTTACTGCGTTTATTTCTAATATTTCTTGGTAAATTAATTTAAGATCACCAGAATAACGTATTTAATATGAGGCAATTTTGCACACTGTTTGATAAAAAACATTGTAAGCTTCGTGTAGTAACTAGTAATTTATGTGTCAGTGTGTCATTGGAGAGTGTGCATAGTGTCGGAAAATGCCGAAAGGCGAAACCAATGTCATAAAAAATATTCAAATTGATAGAATTTATATTAAAATTTCATCAGGCAACTTAGATCAATAGTATAAATAATATTTTAATATTGACTAGAACCATCTTATCTCCTAGATTATCTACAACGTTTAAGGAGTGTCCAGGATCATGGTTTGAAAATACAATAAAAACTCAATTTTGACCTTCGACGAGCATGTCCCCCCTTAAGCGTCAACCTTCGATAAAAATCGGCGAATAGAGAAGCAAATGTTACAATATATAAAATTGAATATACCCCATGTCCTGGTGTGTAATCTGAATGCGAACATCCGGGTTGAGGACCTTCATCAGAAAATGGTGGCATTTTATCTTCAGTGAATTCGCGCTTTATGTCAGTCTCAGCTTTGATACCAAAGACACCGGTCGCAGCAAACTGAAGCAAGAAGCAAGTTTCAAATAACATGTTGTCAATAAGTACATATTATTAATATAAAATATTAAAACGTTATTATCTAGGTGAAAGTAGGCTGTGAAGATCCGACATAAATAGTGCACACTAAACATTATCAGGCATACTTATTTGTTTTCATTAAATTAGTATTTAAAATTCCATGAAACCCTGCCTAAACTAAGCCATAATATCGCGGATAATAATAAGAGCTTTCCAAATTGATGTACTATTGCCAATCGGCTTCTTTAAAATGTAAATATAAAGGTTATTTAAATTACACGTAAATTATTATCGATAGGCCGCCTGATTATTACGCACCAGGTGCGTCTATAGCTTCCAATGACTTAATTACTTTAATTAAGGGGGCACATGCTCATCGTAGGTCAAAATTGAGTTTTTTTTGTATTTTCAAACCATGATCCTGGACATTCCTTAAACGTTGTAGATAATCTATTTATATAATTTTTAAGCCTTATTATTCTTTATAATTATTTTAAACATTTAATGACTGCATTAAGTATTTTTATTACATAAAATAGTATTCTTTTAAACCTCTCGCTCTAATGTTTTAGAATATAGTCATATTTCGGTACATAAATGTGCAGTGGTGTTAAGATTTTTTACATTTATTAATTTTTAAACGCATTTATAAAACCATAAGTATAATTAATCACGAGATAATTTTAGAAAAATATTTACGATAAAAAATTATATTGATAATCTCTGTGATCCGAAATTTTACAAGAATTAGGCATTTTATTATTCAAAAGATCGGCAAGATTAACAAATTTCAAGATAATTATACAGGTACTAATTATAAGCTATATTTTTGACCATTCAAGTGTGATAAACATCCTACGAATATTGATTGCTTTATAATAATTATTGACCTAAGAATAAGGTAGTGTTTTTTTGAAATACGCCATTTCTTTTGGCATTCCCCAGTGGTTAAACTACAACATATGGCCGTAGTCATAAATTGACAAACTATAATTAAAGTAGGGAGTAAAATGATGTTAACGCGCGTGTTTGAACATGTACCTAACCGAATTTTTTTTTATTTCTTTTTGAGCGGTACATGTTCAAACACGCGCGTTAATATAATTTAACTCCCTACTTCAATTAAAGTTTGTTAATTAGAAAAATGTTAACACCACTGCACATACATGTACCGAAATATGACTATATTCTAAAACATTAGAGCGAGAGGTGTAAAAGAATACTATTTTATGTAATAAAAATACTTGATGCAGTCATCAAATATTTAAAATAAATATAAAGGATAATAAGGCTTCAAAATTATATAAATAGATTATCTACAACCTTTTAGGAATGTCCAGGATCATGGTTTGAAAATACAAAAAAACTCAATTTTGACCTATGACGAGCATGTGCCCCCTAAAGTATTTTTTTTTCAAAAAAAGATCTCTTCAGTTTGTTATATATTTTCACAAAAGTGTTTTCAAAATTATGTATGTTCCATATATTATATAAAATTCCATAAAAATGTTGATATTTTATAAAGGAATGTCTCTCGACAATTTATGTCTGAAACGAATTATACGGTTTTTTGACAAATTGTTCGGCGCGGAGCGGATACTTTGGAGAGACTGGTAATTTTGGGTAGCCTTCAAGGCAGATGAAGCAGAAGAAGGGCGACCAAGTAAAAGAGCTGACTGAGAGCAGCCTTCACTCTGTCCTGATAGAAGCAGAGGATTGAGAGGAGTGGAAATTCTTGATCGCTTAAAAGATGATAACATTCCAAGGTGGCACCATCCTTTGCCATGAGGGAACGACCAAGAACTAATGGGAAACATTGAAAATGTACAGATGTTTTGTGCTTTTATTTAGCGAAAATAACTGTTCACACGTAAGATTGCTGACTGTCGTAAATAGTAAGCGAGACGCCATGTTGTCATTTTATGGTAGGTACTTTTTGACAGATCGTGAAAATCGGTAAACCTCAAAATGAGACTGCGCGCTGTAGGTTGTTTTTTTTTCAGCAGGTTTGCCAGTGTCGCTCTACTGCGCAGGTGCGAATATCGAACAAATCCCATCTGTCACGTGAAAATTCAGAAGCGAACTTTTTTGATTCATGCAAGAATTCTTGCAACTTGCACAATAATGCGTGTGTACACGTGGATTTTCTTTTTATGGCCTCGGTAATATGTACTGTCAGCAGTAAATCCTTGCATTACAACTTTCATGAAGAGTTTCAAATCATCAGCAAACAACACAAACATAGCATTTTTAATTACCAATGCTATGTCATTTATAAAAAAACCTAAACAGTAATGGCCCCAACTTTCAGCCCTAAGGCACACCAGAAAATGTTTTAAATGCCATGTCTGTGATTGATAGAGGGTGTACGATACGTATTGTGGACGATTCTTAAAATAACTCCCGAATAACGGGAGAAATCGTTTAACGGCCTGCTCCAAATCCGTGCTGCTCATTCATTATAAATGACCAGCGCCATCTATAGATTAATACTTGAGTCGGCAATGAAATGACTCAATCCTCGGAGAAATCATGCTGTGCATGATTATCTCAAGAACTTTTGCTGGTTCATAGAGAATGGCTACTGGCCTATAGTTTTCCACTGATGACTCCATACCACTCTTATGAATCGAAGTAACCTTCGACATCTTCCATGCTTTCGGAAAGATACCCGTCTCCATTGTCAGGTAAAATATATATTAAAGTGGCCCTTGACAAAGTCAATAGAGCCCTTTAAAAAAATCTTGGGACATGTGCGATCCCTAACGGCGGGTATTCTTATTTTTTTAATAAATCTAAACACGTCACCCTCATCAATTAGGAAGATGTCAACGGATTGGGCACCGCATGATCGTTTCTCTACATAATATATAAGAACGTGACATACTTGTTTCTCCGTCTAAACGCGTCCATTCATGCAGCGGCTCGTTACAATGGTGTCGCGTATGAAACGGCTCTTAGATTAAAACGTATTACTAATTCCAATCTTCGATATAAGACTGCACCAAGGGAAGAAAAATAACACATTATACAAATGAACGAACCTGATGTATTGGCCTGAAATCTGAACCCGGTTGAGGATCTTCAACAACACATAATGGGTCTATTACATCTTCAATAATCTCGCGCTTGTTGACGGATAATTGATCATCCGTCTCAGGTTTTATAATAGAGAGGTCCGCTAATAGATACTGAAAGAAACATTATGGTTAACACAGTAAAACCACTTTCAGTTCACGTAACTTCATAGAATATCCATATAACAATGTATACTAATTATAGTCAAAATGAATTAGAAGATAACCTGCCCTAACCTAAATCACAAATGTATCGTAGCTGTCAAAATGTATAATCGAGTTATTTTTTAAAACAACGTTTAATATCATTATATGTCTCCACGCAGTTTATAAAAAAGAGACATATATTATAATATATAAATCGTTGTTATTCGCAATACAGCGTAATTGTAAGAGAAGTCAGTTTCCAAAAACTAACCTCAAAATTGCAACTTGAAACGTCGGCATTCTCCTGCTTTACGTGAGTGCGAACTTCCGGGCTGATTGGGTGGCTAGTCTGCGTATCAAACAAAGGCTTGCCTTCTGGATCAGATTGTTCTCCATCACATTCTCGCTTTACATCCATTTTAATGGTAAATATGCCAGGAAGAACGTGACAAACAGGATCCATTCAAGGTAGGTACTACATTTATTTAAGAAAAGTGTTGCCGCAATACGTAATTATTTACTATGTATAACCGAAAAACTAAAAAGTCTATTCCGTGGAGCGAGCAAACAATAATCTGTGTTTTATTGGATTTAAGTTTTGTACTATTCTATTTGAGTACCTACCTAGGTAGTTTTTTACCACTCGGGTTTTGACTTGAGATATTTCAAGCACTACACGTATTCCCCAATGGCAAATACACACTAACAGCGTAGGTAGGTATACTGTTACACCCATGACTATTGGGACTCTCCCGATAGTCTTAATTACCTACGTAATTATTAGGTGTAACCATGTCACCTGACCTCCTAGTCAACAATGGGCGTACGTACGTCCAAAATTCCTTGATTAACTGTCAATATGTTCAACATGTACTTAGGTAGCACTTAAGAATTATTGTTTATCTAATTATAATAATAGTAGGTACCTATGTCAGGGAAGAATGTGATTGTGCCGAATAAAATAAACGAAAGCCAAAGAAACTTAATATTCAGGAGTAGGTATGTAAAAAGAAAAGATGGCATCACTGCTCAATGTAAAAAGAGTACAATAGAAAAAATAGGTAAGTACATAGTCGCGGTAGGACGTGGTATTGAGTTCGCGAATTCCCGCGCTAAAAACTTAACAATAAAACGAAAAATAATATAAGCGATATAATTAACATTAGGAACGTAACAATATAAGATTAATTTGGATAGGTACTGTTAAACATAGGTTTATTTGTGAAAATAACCGTTGAAAATATAAATCCACGTGTTCAACAAAGAAAGACATTTAATTTTTGTGAATCCCGGGTCCTACCAACATCCCGAGCTAGCCACAGGACCCGGGATATCTCAATACCTACACTGTTATTTTTAATCTATATAATAAATCAATTAATACAATAAAGTAGGGACACTTTATTGCCTACCCATTTAGTCAAGGCTCAAGTAGTAAGTATAACAAACAAGACATTGTCAAAGGGCCATGTCTTTTGACTTTGCCTTGTCTATCCGTGCATGGTGCAAATCACACCCAATGTCCGTGTGCCTGGCTCAAAATACGGGTGGCATTTGGTTTGTATTAATTGCACTGACGGATATGTTCACTTGCCACGTTGAAGATTATTATTGTACTTACTATTACTCGACGCCCACGGTGGCCGCGCGGCATAAGCGTTGGACTACAAAGCCGTGGGTCCCAGGTTCGAATCCTGGGTCTGGCAAGTACAAAAATTGTTTTTCAATTTGTGTGTGTCAGGGTATGGACCTAATAGGTTGAGCAAGTGGCTGACATCCATTTCTCGTAAAAAACAAAAATCTGTCAATACAAACCTCCACTCTGTAGAGGCCCATATGATCCTATCAGGATCGGACATGGTCGAAAAAAAAAAAAAAATTTAACAACGTTTTGCCTTTTGAATATTGAGATGCGCTGATCTCGTTATGATTGAGGAAATGTTTTCGTTTTCGCTCCATTGTTTTGTTTTGAGAACAAAACATAAAAATACTTAATTCATATTGAAATGTGTCAAGTGTTATTGTACCTATTCAGCGCCATCTTTAGATTAATCAAGCCTAATATATTATTATCTTTTTGCACAAGCAACGAGTGGTCCACTGTTCAGCTGTCAAAATTAGATCCCAGATTGCTTGACATAGTGATTCTCCCTTTCACGTTTCAAATTAAATTAACTTTAAAAATCTCAAATCACAAATATTAATAAATTAGGTATAAATAATATAATATCAGACTAGTCCTTCACAAAAAAAAGGTGGTAATATCGATTTCCAAAAAATATGTAGCATCGATCTATGCATTACATTTTGTAGGTGTATTTAATGCTAGTGTATAAATTGTCACGTAACTATTCGAATCAAACTTTTCCCTGTGTGAACACGACAGACGCGTCAGTATAAGCACTCTATAGAACAATGACAGGTTATCCATAGACAAAAAACGGGGGGGGGACGAAAAAAGTAGGACCAGTCGTTCAGTGGCGCACCCAGGATTTAATATTGGGGGGGGGGGGCAAGGAGGAGAATGTAAATTAGTCCCATAGGCTCTTTTTCTTCTTTACAGCCTAATTTCTCGTTTATCGGTCTTTTGTCTATTGCACTCGGTGTACCTATACCATGGTCCCCACATCCAGAAACGGGCCCTCAGGCTAGGATATTTGGTGGGCCCCTTACCTACCGCTAAAATTAAAAGCAGTGTGAAACACTACATTAATGTTTTTCAAAATGTGTTTAAGTTAAAATTAAGGGTAGGTACTTATACAGTGAATTATTGTCGATTTTTAATACATCTACTTTAATAATGGAGCTGTCGAGTATCGACACATAATAATCAAAAAATATATTGCACAATTATATTAAGTATTTGAAAATGTTCATGGTTATGAAGTATAATAGCGCCGCAGGTGACTTTTTTTTACTATTAAAGTTAATTTATTATGTATGGTTATCTCACTTATCTGGTCAACCCGATACGTTGGGCCCCGCACAGCCCGGGCCCCCAAGGCTAGAGCCCTGTCAGCCCTCCCCAGCCATGACCTACACCACTCCGGAATTCGGGTGGACACCGAGAATTTTTTGACAGTTCCATTAGGGATTGGGTTTCTAAAAAAACCTGACAGTAGTGTTTCGAAATTAAAATCTAAGAAATTTTTCTAAAAAGGGTGTTGGAGAATTATTACAAATCATTATTTATGCCGTGTTTTTATTTGTCTAAGCCCAAAGGTTATAGTTTATTGGCTTTCAATTTATTGTTTAAAAATCATTCTGATAATTTTCATTTTTGGGAGGTGACAGGGCCCCCTGCCCCCCGCCCCTGGGTGCGCCACTGCAGTCGTTGTGAATTAACGGGTTTCTACTTGAGTCGGTAATGACCTATTATATATATTAATTTCGACGGAAAATAGTTTTCAGTATTGTGGCAACACTTTTCTAACATTAACAAATGGATCCTATCTGTCACGTAACACGTGGCTTCTGGAATATATACCCTTAACATGGATGTAAAGCAAGAATGTGCTGGAGAACACTCCGAAATAGAAGGCAAGTCTTTGTCTGACACGCTGACTAGCCATCCGAAAAACCCGGATCCTCGCTTTCATGTGACGCAAGAGAATGCGGACGTTTCAAGTTGCAATTTCGAGGTTAGTTTTTGGAAACTAAATTCCTTTCAATCACTTTAGATTCAGAATAACAATGGTTAGTTTAATATCGTAAACTGTGGCTTTTTTACATACTATGTAGGAACATAAGGTGATATTAAACTTTGTTTCAAAAAATTACATGTTTATACAATTTGACAGCTATGATACATGTGTGATATAAGTTAGGTTATCTACTAGTTCATGTTAAATATAATTAATATACATCGTTATATGGACGTTTCGTGAACTGAAACTGGTTTTACTGTGTTTACAAAATGTAATAATGCTTCTTTCAGTACCTTATAGCGGAACTCTCTGATAAAACATCGGATGATCAACCAGCTGTCGTCAAGCGCGAGATTATTGAAGATATACCACACCCATTATATGATGATGAATACCCTCAACCGGGTTGTTTGAATTCAGATAACAGGCCAATACATCAGGTACGTTCAATTGTACGCAGGTATATGTGCCGTTTTCTTCCCTTGATGCCGTCTTACATTGAAGGTTTGATTTTGTAATGCATCTTTGAAACTTCATAAGGAACTATTATATTATAATTCGGCCATACTTGTTTCGTTTATTAATTGCGGAGTAGATTCGAGTTATTGGCAATTGCTAAAACAGATATTTTGAGACAGTATTGAGTAGGTATATAAATCTTTTGAAAAGGTATATTTAAATATGGTGATTTATATATCACAATAAATTCGAATATAAAGCAATAATGAATGCGATTATCTAAAATTGTGATCATTTGTATGGTGAATAAAATTAATCGCCCGTTAGTCTTTTTTAGGTAGGTAATACAATCTAAGCCTATTGTCTATAAAAAACTACTTACAGCCATAAAATACCATTAACAGAAGCAATATCTACGGGAAATGGGGTAAGAATAGATCAATAATTATATTTTCAAAACTTTTTGCAAAAATGTAATGTTGTAAGCCTCAAATTTTTCTAAATCACTACCATGCTGCATGACAACATAAATTTAGGCGTTCCAGCTAAACAGTTTGACATGTCAAAACTGGCGCTCTGCACATAAGCAAACCGGAATAGTTTTAGTTTTAACGTTTAGTTCACTGTACCAGCAAACTTCAAACCATTTTCTGACCGTCAGAAGTGGTTTAGTCTGAAACGACAAACCACTTCTCACGATCTATCAAAGTAATAACTGTCCAGACAGGACCTAACCTAAAAATGATAGTCATTTATTATATTCCGTACCTATGTCATTTTCTCGACATAATATTGCGTTACCTATGAACATTATAATATTTTTATGATAAGGAAAAATTGATATTTCTCTGCATACATATATCGTGAGATGTTCATATTAATATTTTAGACATTTACACAGTAGGAGTTCAGTAGAATTAGGTAGTCATATTATAGCGTAGTAACCGATACCTATTATTTATTAGTAACCATATGCGCACAATAAACCGCTTGTGGTCGTATTGTCCCATAATTCCACCCAAATTTTCTATGCATTGAGTTCGATTCGATATGATCACTTGTTTGGTATTTAGTGAGAGTCGCCAGTCATAGTGCGGGTCGCTACTCTTCCGAAAAATGAATGGTTTGAAACGACTAAATGATTTTACTAAAGTACTAAAAAATACTGAATGGACATTTATGGTCGAGTAAACTGCGATGGATTGTATGATAGCATCTGATATCTTTGAAAGACAGTCTGCGCAGTCGTTTGGTGAAATTGAAGTGCAAGAAATGGACATCAAAAAGGAAATAGCGCTTGCTTTTGCGATAGAAGACCTTCTGAGGTTGAACAGAGCTTCATTTTTCGATAGAAATTTTGTTTGCATCGTGTGTTGTGAATTTTTTTCATTTGCGCACATTTTTAAGTACCATCAACGTATGCATGATGCGTCGCTGACTTTCGATAAAGTGGCTTTTCCTTGTGACCAAAGCAGTCACTTGTATTAAAAGTTTGATGCGTCGACGTTTGCAAGTGATTCACAGGTAACTCATATAACACACAAGCTCATTTGATTATTGTTGTTAGGTATATAATGCATTATATATTGTCATCTGTATACTATACTTATATATTTTTTTTATTTATACTACAAAATGGCTATCATCCGCGGCAAAGGGTTTACATATGTTGCTAATATCCAACATAAAAATAATACACACAAAACTTATTTGTTCGTATCTACGTATTTGTTTCCATTGAACTAAGACTAAAATAATTTACTGATGATGTTAGTCATTAAAATTTAAGAAAACCCCTGCGAAATCGATCCATAATGTTATTAAATTATACAGAATTTTTGATAATTTATAGATGGAAGAATGTTTTTAATTTATTTTGGTTTGGTATAGGCAAGGCTTAATGCGTTTTAAAAAACTAACCCAGCCATCTGTAATATGTACTCTTAATTGAACTAAAACAAACAAGTATGACCGCAAGAGTGCACTATTTTGTCGGATTGCCCATAACATTGGAATGTCGTTCGGTGATTATACATTCACCTGCCAAATTAAGTCATGCATAGTGACGTTACCCCGGTCCTGGTAAAACCACAAGGGCATTGTATTCTCAACCGGTCCTGCCCTTAGACCAAATTGAGAACCCCTGCTTTAGGCTAGCTCAGCTCTAAGTCGGAGGGGGTAGTCAAATAAAAGTTCTTGTCGACACTTTCAAACACACCGCAACAATATTGTTATATTAATGGTTTGAAATCGCCACCTAATAATAGAATAACGTCAGAATCCTTTAGATACTTTATTTTAATCTTAATTCGTTCCGCACCCACGTGCGCAAAACGTCAAAAAGAACAGCTGACAATTCAAGTTCAATACTACCGCAAATACGTACCGAATTGTGGCAGTCGTAATATAGATCGCGGACCTATTCAAATAAAAAGTCTTTGTAGTTATGATTTTTATTATTTATTGAATTATTCTTTCATAAAATAAATTTATTATAATTAATTTTTATCAGATATCTTAACACTACATTTTATTTACTGACAAATCGACAATATTTATTTTTATAAACTTATTTTATTTACTTAATTTTATTGTATATAATTATTCATATTTATTTATTTAATTACACACGTCACACAAATTCATGGGGTGAGAGTCAACGTCCTCTAGATTGGGGGTTATTGATTTTAGTACTAAAGTCCTCGCAAGGTACTGTAAACCAGTTGCCATGCGCGGCTGATGATGAATGATGTCATCGTAAAGTGATGCAATTGTTTACATCAATCGCGGAGTAATCGAAATAATTACTATTTCGTTACACTTTAAATGCCTCTCCAACTCAATTCGTGGCAAAGGCTTTCTCACGGAAAACTAATAAATCCATTGAATGCGCCACTATTTACGCAGTTAAATCTCGGCTTTTCTTCCGAGTGGATATTTTCAACTTTTTGTCCGCAGAGGAACCGATACGACGTTCCCCTGGGGCTTATACTTTCCCACTACTTTATTAAAAATTTTAATTCGACAGCCTGGACGCTGTCAAAAAAAATGACAACATTTCTGGCGAATCACACTCCTGCTATATGATGACATTTACGTTTAATTTTATACTGCTCGCCAATTGATCGAAAAATCAGCCAATCAAATGCTATACAAATGTCATCATTCTACTGAAGATTTTACATTGCCCGAAATAGATTGGTTACGTTATTGGTTTTATTTTCTGGGGCGAATTCAAAATATTACGTACCTACGCAAAATTATTTTATATAATGCAAAGAAGATTATAGTTATAAATTAGCTTTAGTAACAGCATTTAGCTAATGATAACGCCTAACGTGTTCACATGGATTTTTTTTATTTTTAACCTCAATTTCTAGACTTTTTATTTAATTACATTTTTCTTATAAGACCATTTGGTCTACCTGAAACAAATCATCCATACTTCAGTCTGAGTGGCTGTAAGTCAGGTCTCGAGGTAGGCCGCGTATTCCAACGTGGAATCGATACTCTCGATCGGAGCAAAATAGTTGTGACGTCATAAAATCGTCGCAAAAAAGTCTCGCTGAAGGCGCGCATTTTTGTGGTCGTGTCAATAGGCGACCAATTATTGAAGAAAAAGCTCTGGGAGACCGTTTTTGGCTAACTGTAATGATGATACTGTTACATAATATTAACAATGTTGTTATTTTTAGAAGCGTGAAAACGATATGATGAATATTAAGTATAAGTATAATAATGAGGGAGTTATCATCAAAGAAGAATTTGTTGAGAATGCAATCCACCATATTGATGATGAATTAACCCAACCTTGCTGCTCTAATCTACAATACAAGCCATTAGACCAGGTATGTTTAATTACAAATGTTTTTTTTAAAGTCCGATGAAACTTTAAATTGTAAAAAAGATTACAAGTTAAATTTAAATATTTTTTTTTCGAAAATTCGACCCCTACATAACATTAACATTTGAAAATGATTTCGGGTATGTGGCCTTAGTATTCTCAACTAAGCAAATTCTGGGCGCCCAATTTGGACTACTTTTATTAAAGCACTGCCGGTCGTATAGTACGTGAAATGTTGGCTTCTAATACCTTAAACACTGCTGCTTTATCAGCATATACCAGTGACTTCACGAAACCTCACAGTAAGTAATCCAGAGATATCACATTGAACAAGCGTGTATGCCAATTATTTGACAGGTCCATTTCTCAAAATCAAGTGATCGCCAATACTTAATTTAAATAAAACGATGGTTGCGATAGCTGTATGGCACATCCTGTTGAAATTAAATCACTGTTCTTTCGAATAAATCCATATTTAAATCAAAATAATCATGGTATGACAAGGATTTCCATTGACGTTGACGTGGGCTTTCGCCCCATTTTTAAAGAATTGTGCGTCGATGCCACCAGCGTGTAAACCGCATGAAACGGTGCATTTTTGTGGATGTAATGAATACGAGGGAGTATTCTAGATTGGTCTTATTCAGTGTGGACGATTTTCCTTATTACAAACCCGTTAAGAAAAAATAAACCTCGTCGCTAAACGCAATTTTGCTCTTAAATGCAGTTATCTATAAGTTATGTAAATCGATAGCAGCTTTTCTGAGTAAATTTGAATAATTTATTAGAGTTGTTCAAGCGTGGTTATATTCATGAAGATTTTCCAGACTGTATATACCGATCATTAGGTATGCTTACATACTGTAGCTTAGTTTAGAAGAGATCTTCATTTAGCTACATATTTTTTTCGACTTACACGCGGCGTAAATGAAAACTGACATTCTTCGTGTGATTAATTTGTGTGTCTGATAATTATCTTAAGAATCGTGGGCATCCATTTTTTGTTCTCCCAAGGTGCACAACTAACCTGCCATTGATAATGGCAATTGGTATGGCAATTAGTTTGTACAACCAAATTACATCAGATATTGACATATTTCACCTGCGTCAGGATGAGTATATGTAGGCATTGTTTTATAAATTCTTAAAATAGGGTATGCTTATGTCATTCAGGGACTTCCTTATTATTTAAATTTTTAATGTCTATACTAATTGTACTGTT
Organism: Rhyacophila brunnea; assembly: GCF_057557595.1. Taxonomy (NCBI): domain Eukaryota; kingdom Metazoa; phylum Arthropoda; class Insecta; order Trichoptera; family Rhyacophilidae; genus Rhyacophila; species Rhyacophila brunnea. The sequence goes on along the minus strand of NW_028232799.1, from coordinate 767,371 downwards.
TTATGGCCATCTTTTTTTTTTTTAATATATATGTAATACTCTTTTATTATTATTCATTTTCTTCTAAATTACATGTTGTAAACGTCTTATATTAATAATTTGTAATTTTCACCATATTAAAAAAAAAGAAAAGATTTTGATTATAAATGTCAACGAGTGAGCGCAGTGTAACGTATCGTTTTAACAGAAAAACACTTTACAAACGACATAGTATCAGTATCAGTGCTATATTAGGGGACATTGGAACATAAGTATATTTTATTGATAATATTCCTATTCTTTTTGTAGATTTCTACCCAGAAATATTTTGCAGTACGTAGGAGTAAAGCTTTGGATATCGTTAAAAAAGATACGGTTGATAATGACCCTAGTATCAACAAAATTGCACATGCAATCAATAAAAACATAAAAATGATGTTGCAGCATTCGGAAATAACCATCGATGAACAGAACATCAAACTCGAATTTAAGAAATTATACTTGCCAAAGGAGGTTCGAATTATGTTGAGAAGAGTTACATATTTCCCACGTAACTTTATTTGTAATAATTGTTATAGAGTGTTTGAAACTGTAAAACATCTAAATCATCACTACGTTTCATGCATGTCTCAGCATCTTAAGTCATACATGAAACATACTGGTGAAAAGAGACATCAATGCGATGTGTGTTTTAAAAAATTTCTGCAAATTAGTCATTTAAAGACACATCAAAAGATACATACGGGTGAAAAACCACATCAATGCGATGTGTGTTTTAAGAAGTTCATCATAAATAGTGATCTCAAATTACATAAAATGACACATACTGGTGAAAAACCACATCAATGCGATGTTTGTTTAAAGAATTTCCGGCGCATTTATGATCTTAAAAAACATAAAATGATACATACTGGTGAAAAACCACATCAGTGTGATGTGTGTTTAAAGAAATTCATCACAAATAGTGAACTCAAATTACATAAAATGACACACACTGGTGAAAAGCCACATCAATGCGAGGTGTGTTTTAAAAAATTTCGTCATATTAGTACTTTAAAAACACATCGATTAACACATACAGGTGAAAAACCACATCAATGCGATGTGTGTTTTAAAAATTTTCTGCAAATTAGTAATTTAAAAAAACATCAATTGACACATACACTTAAAAAACCACATCAGTGTGATGTGTGTTTAAAGATATTCATCACAAATAGTGAACTCAAATTACATAAAATGACACATACTGGTGAAAAACAATATCAATGCGATGTGTGTTTAAAATTTTTTTTGCTAATTGGTAATTTAAAAACACATCAATTGACACATACTGGTGAAAAACCACATCAGTGCGATGTATGTTTTAAAAAGTTCATCACAAGTAAAGAACTCAAGAGACATAAAAGGACACACACGGGTGAAAAACCACATCAGTGCGATGTGTGTTTTAAAAAGTTCATCGTAAGTAGTGATCTCAAAAAACATAAAATGATACATACAGGTGAAAAACCACATCAGTGCGATGTGTGTTTTAAAAATTTTCTGCTTATTGGTAATTTAAAAAAACATCGATTGATACATACTGGTGAAAAACCATATCAATGCGATGTGTGTTTTAAAAAATTCATCGGAAGTGGTAATCTCAAAAGACATAAAATGACACACATGGGTGAAAAACCACATCAGTGCGATGTGTGTTTTAAAAAGTTCATCGCAAATAGTACACTCAAAATACATAAAATGACACATACTGGTGAAAAACCACATCAATGCAATGTGTGTTTTAAAAAATTCAGACAAATTAAAACTCTTAAACATCATAAAATTACTCATAATGGTGATAAATGACTCTAATGCAATGTATGTTTAATAAAAATTACGCATTTAAATACTCTAAAATCACATCAAACGGCACATACTGGAGAAAAACCACATCACTGCCATTTGTGCTTTCAAAAAATTCTGCATATTGGTAATCTCAAAAGACATAAAATGGCACATACTGGTGAAAAACGATATCAATGCGATGTGTTTTAATTTTTTTTTTGCTAATTGGTAATTTAAAAACGCATCAATTGACACATACTGGTGAAAAACCACATTAGTGCGATGTGTGTTTAAAAAGTTCATCACAAGTAGTGAACTCAAAAGACATAAAATGACACACGGGTGAAAAACCACATCAATGCGATGTGATTTAAAAATTTTCTGCAAATAAGTAATTTAAAAAAACATCAATTGACACATACTGGTTAAAAACCACACCAATGCAATTTGTGTTTTAAAAAATTCATCACTCATAGTGAACTCAAAACACATAAAATGACACATACTGGTGAAAAACCTTATAAATGCAATGTATGTTCATTTAGATGCTCGCAACTTGTTAATCTTTTAAAACATGAAATGAGACATTTTGGTGAATAACCTTTTTAAAACAATATTATTCATATTACGCAGGTGATATTTTTCGCATTCCTTAATAGTTTCTTCAAGTGATCTACTGACACGACCACGAAATGCGTGCCTTCAGCCAGCACTTCTTGCAACGATTTTGTGAAGTCACAACTATTTCAGTCCGATCGTGAATGTCGATTTCGTGTTGAATTGTGCGGCCTACTTCGAGACGAAGCTAAAAGAAACATGTGATAAGTCCCGTAGTTCAGCCTGAGCGACTTACAGCCACTCAGAGTGAACCATGGATGATTTCTTTCAGGCAGACCAAATGGTCTTATAAGAAAAATTTGAGTAATTAAATGATCTAGAATTAAGGTTTAATATACACAATAACATGTAAACGACTTGTGTGATATCATTAGCTAAATGCTGTTAACAAAACGTCGCTATAGGATTTGTTTCCCGAATATCCATTTTTGTCGAAAGCGACATTTTAATGCAGTTCAATTTCTTTTATCGAACTCTACCGAAATCATTTATAAAAACAATATATATTTTATCTAGGAACAGAGATATTTAAAAAAAAAAAAACCCGAATTAGCCATGTTGTTACAATTAATCCGTGGTTTTCTCCCGAATATCCCACAATTTTTACCTGAATATCCAAGTTAATTTCGGTCGAAATAGATCTCTGGGAGAGTTTTTATTTCCCGAATATGACTTTAGCCAATCAAACCGCGCTAACGCCGTGCATTTCGCTCCCACATTCACGCTGTCTAGCTCTAAAACAATCACGCCCACTTTCATATTTTTCGGCCGTCCGGAGTCCTCTTTCAAATTTCGTCTTATTGATATTGTTTTTAAAGTTACTATTGTTTTAATAGTGAATTCATCAAATTTGAAGAGATCATTTATAGCTGATACATCACCAGTTCGTCCTGAACTTACAGTGGAGTTATGGAAGTGAGTATTTTAACCTAAATAACTGCATTTTGTTTTGATAAATGACACAAAATCCCAACGGTTATATGAATTCTACAGTGTGACCCGGCGACTACAATGACGTAAAAAATAATTATTATTTCAAATTATTATTAATCAAACATTGTTTGTCTTTATTTTACTTTTAATCTAAGTATTTCTATAAAAATAAAGGCAATGCTATTATTAATTTTTGAATGCGCTGATAGTTAATTTAATATGTATGTTAGTAACTATTTATTTGGTGAATATTATATACTTAGGATATTGGTACCTACCTAATATTAGCAGCCAATGGCAATTAATTTATACATGCTATTATTTTGTGTTGATATTCCTTACAATAGTAAATATATATCATATTTATTTGTTGGTTTGTAATAAGTTTAATTGTTAATTATAGAAATATATAGATATAATAATATACAGATATATAAACATAGATTTTTTTTTTTGGAAAAAGTATTAATATAAAATTGTTAGCAAGTACGAGTAAGTACCATCATAAAATATTGGAGAAATCCGTGACGTCGGTTAGTAATTGAAGTAGAAGATATGTACTTTTATTTAATAAACAAAAACCGATCTCCGATAGTCGCTTGATTTTGAAGAATGCTGATGAGCAGGTATTTCTGCCGGGTGTCTTACTTTTTTCAAAAAGATTTTTTCTATTGGTTATAATATATTTTCTCAGAAGTGATTTTAAGAATTATGTAAGTTCAATTATTAGAATGGTACATTCTTAAATCTTGTGAATTATATTATCGTCAGATGTATTTGGAAAATGTATACTTCAAGGTTCGATATATTATGGGAGGCTATAACTGATTGCATTATTCACAGAATGATGTTGAACAATGACATACATTTCTATCTCTGACTAACAAATGACATTTTAAAATAGTGTCCCATGTTTACATTACTATTATGCGCGTTTCTCTAACGTATATCTTTCTAGATAGCCCTATCACTGTCTTATCAAAATATTGATTAGACTTTCGAAAAATGATTAATTTTACATATAAAACATTCAATTCAACCACCTATATATTTTTCTTTTTATGCCTAAATATTTTATCTACAAATAGCTAAAAGTAAACGTTTATATACATAATAATAAGTGGGGTATCTATGATTTAAGGTCATTTCTAAACTGCGAGACCATCGTGGAAACGGGAGTGTTAAATGATACACTAAAATGATTTGTCTAGGAAGCATGTATATTTTTTCCGAGTAATATCACACAAAAAATTAATAACAATAACTTGTGATACCAACTAAAGGTGGGTTATTATTCCATGTTATTTAAGATATTACAAAAAATGTTATATAATTATCTACTTATGACTATTATTTTAAACAGTATTTTGGCTGTTTTTCGAGAAAAAAATCCAAAAAAAATTTGGCTGGTGTGGTATTTTTTTCTTTGGAACAATAGCTCAAAAAACAAAAAACACACTATTTTGAATTGGTGTGTTATTCCATGAGGTAGTCGACATGTTCGATCCATTTTAGACAATGCAGAATCTTAAGTAGAATGATGACATTTTTATAGCATTCGATTGATCGAATCCGAAGACATTCTCGACCAATGGGCGACAGTATAAAATTAAACATAAATGTCATCATTTAACTGGACTATGATTCGCCAGAAATATTGTCATTTTTCCGATAGCGTCCAGGATATTGAGTTATAATTTTGAATAAAGTAGTGGGGAAGTATAATCCGCAAAGGAAGGTTGTATCGGTTCCTCTGCAGGGAAAAAGTTGAAAATATCCACTCGGGAGAAAAGCCGAGATTTAATTGCGTAAATAGTGGCGCATTCGATGCATTTATTAGTTTTCCGTGAGAAAGCCCTTGTCACGAATTGAGTTCGAGAGGCATTTTAAGTACTTATAAAGATATCGTAATTGTCGATTATCCGCGTTCGATGCAAATAATTGCATCTTACGATGACATAATTCATCATCAGCCGCGAATGGCAACCGGTTAACAGTACCCTTACGAGGATTTAAGTACTAAAATCAATAACCCTCAACCTAGAGGACGTTAACTCTCACCTCATGAATTTGTGTGACGTGTGTAATTATTAAATAAATAAATATTAAAATACATACGAATAGTTATATACAATAAAATTAAGTAACTAAAATAGGTTATAAGTATAAATAAATATCGTTGATTTGTTAGTAAATAAAATATAGTGCTAAGATATTTGATAAAATTAATTATAATAAATTTATTTACGAAGAAATATTTTATTAAATAATTAAAACAATACTCGTAAAGATTTTATTGATTAAATAAATCCGCGATCTTATTTTCGCAAGTACAATTCGGCATATGAACCGAATGACAAGCCATCAGCTGTTTCCTGACGTTTCGCGCACGCGGGTGTGTAACTGTTATAATGAGGCATCACATCTATTTAATTTACAATACTATTTGGTTATAGCATAATAAACAATATAATATAATATAAACATTTATGTACCTACTTGATTGTGTCAAATTAAGAAATGTTCAAAAGAATCTCACAACATTCAGTTCAACATCTAAAAGCAGTAAATTAACTAAAATAACGTCTTGAACCAAATGCACACCTGCAGTAATAAATAAGATGATATATGTATTTTTATACAAATAGCACTTTAAAGTCAAAGTAAGACAGTCCCTTATCCATACTGATTCGAACAGATGCATTTTCTCACCCTCTTATAAAATACTGACATGAGTCAAGAAATACACTTAACTGATAATTATTAATATTATTTACGAGCTCATGCAATCTGTTCCCACCCTTTTAGGGTAAACACCTGCACTTAATACCCTTTTTTAACTATGTCGATTTAAACAAATGCATCATTATGAAATTGCTCCCACGCTTTTGAAAGGATAGAAATAAGCCTGAAAATGCACTTAACTGGAAACATCAATATTATTTACGAGCTTATGTTTAATACTCAGGGTAAAGCAATCTGTTATCTACATTAATTGCACAAGTGTGCATCTTTTTGGGTTAGTTTCGACACTTATGGACACCTGCATAGTCAAATAATGTTATAAATGTTATTTCTTGTTATTGTAAAGCATATATCATAATGAACACGTGCAGATGAAATGGAGTCTGTTCAAGTCAAAAACCCATTAAAGAGAATCGTATATAAATCCCAGGGAATGTCACCCCTGTTGTCTTTAGTCTCCAACCATTGTACAGTACGTGACCTCTGTCTGTCAAACACTTTGTACTAAAATAATTACTGAATTAAAAAGTAATGTTTTACTTTACGTAAAACTCTATTATTTCCCCGTGTTCACAATCAATTACAAACGCCCACTGCTCAAGCATCCTAGAAGGTAAATCTCCTGACAAACTACCTTCAAGACGTAGTCTATAACCGTACAAGAAAACTGTGAAGAATTACATCAAGGAGTCTCACAGAGTGTCCCAATTCTGGTAAGAAACTTAAGGAAGGTTAATATCATCAAACCATGCAGGACCTGCCAACCCAGATCTCCTACTTCCTTAAGCTACTTATCACTAGGACATAACAGAACGATTATTATAACAATATTGTTGTGGTGGGTTCGAATGTGTCGATAAGAACTTTTAGCTGATTACCCCCCCTCCGACTTAAGAGGCTGAGCTAGCTTAAGCAAAGGTTCTCAACCTGGTCTGAGGGCAGGGCCGATTGAAGGTACGATGCCTTTGTGGTAATACCAGGACCGGGGTAACGTCACTTGCCATACATTTTGTACATACACATTGCCAAGTATTTTTAAATAAGTGGGTTAAAAACAGAACGGCTTTTTTCCTTTTTGATAATTTTATTATTTTTAATTTAAACAATCGTAAAACTAGCTTAGTACACTCTATTAATATCATCGTAATCAATAGCCTGGGTCGATCTATTGCTGGAAAAAGACCTCCCCTAGCGCCACCTACATCCACCGAACATTCTCTACTCCATTAATGTAATAATAAGTTATAATCAAGATAACAAAAACCCTCAAACGAAATTGTGTAATTTTTTTATACCTAAATCCAAATTTGTAAATAATGGAAAGAAGCCCGCTTGCTTATGACATACCGCATTTTGTCATAAAACTAGTCTCAAATATTACTTTTACTACCTGCCAAATAGCAAATCATCCACCACTCTTTCACACTTCCATACATTTTGATAATTAGTTACAGATTATTAATTTGGTTGTTACATTTTTACATGTAAGATGTTCAGTTTAGTTTGGGACAAACCCTTTATTTTTTTAGTAATAATGAAAAACAAATAAAATGGTGAACAATAATTATTATTATAATATTAAGTGACTAATAATATATCAGGAATACTAATTATAATATTGCCACATACAGGTTTCACAATTCTGTATTGCAATTAGTTGCAGTGCAGTGTCATTTTATGTATTTTGAGATTCCACATATTCTGGAAATTCTTTAAACAAACATCGCATTGATGTGGTTTTTCACCAGTATGTGTCATTAAATGACCCTTAAGATGAGTAATTCGAGAGAATTTTTTAGAACATATATGACATTGATGTGGTTTTTCACCAGTATGAATCATTATATGACCTTTAAGATGAGAAATTCGAGAGAATTGTTTAGAACATAAATGACATTGATGTGGTTTTTCACCAGTATGTGTCATTTTATGTATTTTGAGATCTCTAATTGAGACAAAATTTTTGAAACACACATCGCATTGATATGGTTTTTCACCAGTATGAGTCATTATATGACCTTCAAGACGAGACATTTGAGAGAATTGTTTAGAACATACATGACATTGATGTGGTTTTTCACCAGTGTGTGTCATTTTATGTTTTTTGAGATAACTATTTGAGACAAATTTTTTAAAACACATATCGCATTGATATGGTTTTTCACCAGTATGTGTCATTTTATGTAATTTTAGTTCACTTGCGTTGAACTTTTTAAAACACACGTCGCATTGATGAGGTTTATTACCAGTATGTGTAAATTTATGATTTATAAGGTGAGCAATTCGAGAGAATTTTTTAAAACATACATCACATTGATGTGGTTTTTCACCAGTATGTGTCATTTTATGTTTTTTGAGATCACCAATTTGCCTAAAATTCTTTAAACAAACATCGCATTGATGTGGTTTTTCACCAGTGTGTGTCATTTTATGTATTTTGAGATAACCAATGTCCTGGAAATTCTTTAAACATACATCGCATTGATGTGGTTTTTCACCAGTGTGCATAATTTTATGTCTTTTCAGTTTACTATTTGCGTTGAACTTTTTAAAACACACATCGCATTGATATGGTTTTTCACCGGTGTGTGTCATTTTATGTTTATTAAGGTTACCAATTTGCAGAAAAAATTTTAAACACAAATCACACTGATGTGGTTTTTTACCAATATGTGTTTTTTTCAGTTTAGGATGCTGAGACTCCGTGCATGAAATGTAGTGACTATTTAGATGATTTACAGATTCAAACACTCCATAGCAATCATTGCAAATAAAGTTACGTGGAAAATATGTAACTTTTCTCAACACAATTCGAACCACCTTTGGCAAGTATAATTTAGAAACTTCCTGTTTTACGTTTAGTACATCTGTAGTTATCTCTGAATATTGTATCATATTTTCCATTTTATTGGTTGAACCTGTTATGTTGTTATAGGTCAGGTTATTGTCAATTGTATCCTTTCTAGCTACGTCCAATGGATTATAATGTGTGAAACATTGCTGGGAAGAAATCTACAAAAATAATAGGGTTTTATATTTTAATTCAACAATATTACAGCAAATAAAATAATTTTTGTTTTAACAGTTGTAAATGCTAGGTGTTTGTTTTTGCTAAGATAGAACTTACAAAATAGTCTTATAGTTTAAAACTGTCGAAAATAGTCTATAACTGTCAAATCGTTGTGTGATGTGTGACACCCGTTGACTTAATGGCATTAATGATTGGTTTTGTCTAGCAAAGCAACACGAATAGAATCACGTTGACAAATTTACCAAATCTACCTATAAAAAATGTTGTCGATTCGCGAAACCTATAATTATTGCATTTTCTCGCAAAATTGCTCTTTAGTGATTTAGCTCATTGTAGTTTACGGGTTTGTTAGTATGGAAATATGCTGCATATGGTTTGAGACCGATCCTTACAAGTCCCTTGATTGCATTACCGGACAATATTGTTTCAAAATTAGGCTGAAGATTGCTTTATGGAACATTGATTAATAATATTTTTGAAAATATAATGACAAGCATCCGGACGAAATATGCCATACCACAACAGCACTCATCGAATATAAAATTTAGGAGATAAGTTTGTTCCATAAATGAACCTGTTAATTGATCTCTAAAGTCATGCCATATTTCTAATGGAGGTTCGCGAATTCACTGGCTGATGCCGGTAGTTAAGCAACAATTGGCGCATTGAAAGCGAACAATATTCGTGTTATACAACTGGCAGTGCACGAAAAAAGTGTTCTAAATTGGGTCACCAGTATATGCTTCGCTGAGAAAGTTACGGTGGCAATATGCCCTAAACCATTTAAAAATTTTAAGACTGAGCTGAACAGAAACAAGGTCATTCATAGTTCATTCAGAGAGTAATCTCAGCATTGAAAGGGCGTGATTTTAATTCAGTCTTACCTCAAAAACCTCTAAACCATCGGGGATCTATTTTAAGAAACGCAATAATTATTAATTACAATTCTCGGTCGAATGTATAATCATTATTATTATTATTATTACCTTCAAACATAACATGTATGCGACGTAACCTGACGCCGGCCGACGGAATACAGGGCTGTCAAAATAATATCAATCTATTAGTACGTTTTAAAGAGTTACAAATTTAAAGTTAAAAATAGCTTACTGTACAGATGGAATAATTACATACTTCCAAGCGTCAAACGGCATACAACATTCATCTAAAATAATTATGAAAAGACTAGCTGATTATGTTATGTTATTTTTGTATTGTTCTTATTTTTTTGCTTATCAAAATATTTCACATATTATCTGATGATGTGTATTTTGGATATATCGTAATATGTATCTTGTCTCATTAAAATTGCTATTAAGTTGATATGATGGTATATGTATATATATATATATGGTGATAAAATGTTAATTTCGTTATAGTTTTTAATTAAACCGGTGCAATTACATATTAGATTTAAACACTGTTATACTGTGTGACTTTTATAATATCAGATAGCCTTACGCGAGATGGGCAAGATAAAAAATAAAACTGTAGGATGTCGGCAGAAGAGTAAACAAAACCCAGCTCATTGGATAACCGAATGGTAAGCAACTGTATATATTATATTTTTCCGCCAAATTACACACGATTAAAAACAATTTATCATAAAAACAAGTAAGACGTCTTCGACAGCCCTGGGTGATTCGATACTGTCGGCAGTTTTTTTGTCTTGTTCTCAGCGATCCGCTAGCTTTGAATAAAAAAAATATTCTGTGGGTGACCACGTTAATAATCATTTTTTATAAGTATACATTATTTCTTGCATTTACTTACCAACAAAATACAATAATTATTGTACCTACCAACTAAAAGTAAAGTTGCGTTACTTGTTTGTAAAAGTGTCAGACTAAATTTAAACTAATCGGGTAAGTAATAAAAAGTCACTTATAAACTATAAACTTATAAATTATAAACTATATTCCACGTTTTTTTTTTAAATATGTATTAGAATTAAACAATATGTACCTATTTTTTTTTTAAATAATTATGTAATAGGTCTTACACATTCAAAATAAATACTATTCATAAATAATGTTTTTGGATAGCACATGAAATAAAAATGTAGGTAGATATGTATTTCAACATCCTTCGTATGTTAAGTTCTCGGACAATTTCGGGTTAAAACGTTATTAATATATTATTAAGTTTATATCGTGGCTATCCATCATATTGGTTGCAAATACTTGCCACCAAACAGCTGATTAACAAATTGAATTTAGTAACATTTACGTATATTAGAAGATATCATTTTTTGGTCACCCCATTCTTTAAGGTTCAAATAGACTATAGACGATCGGGCACATATCTGCTAAGAGCGTTTTAGTGTCTATGATCAAATCTATGCCATTCCGACATTTATACATACATATTGTATAACAGCTATGACATCGTATTTACACTCTGTGACACAGGACGCCAACATAAGAAACGGGTTTTTCGACATATATATGACCGATCGTCATAGAGTGTATTTGAAGCATTATTCACTTCGACAGTGTTTATGATTTAAATTTAATTAAGATAACATTATTTACTTTAGACCAAACCATTGTCGACGACCTTTGAATATTACCAGTAGAGCAACAATTCCGGACCACATGTAAAAAAATCATATTTTCAATTCTCAAGGGCAATTCTGTAGAGCGTCCCCTTAATACCATGCACGTGTCTTTCGAATTAAAAAAAACTATCAAAATTAACTAGTGTTATATTTTTACAATTTATTTATTTAAAGTTCTATCAGGCTAAAAAAACAACCTTTATACAAAATTGAACGAACCTATTCTAATAACATGTATTACTACTCCACAGCCCATAAATGAAACGAGTTCTCGCACGTATTTTAAAATGACTTCATTAAGAAGTAAGAGTCGTCTCACACGAGGCACTAGTATCTGGACACTGGTGTTTCTCTCTGAATAGTCTAAACACTGCACAATTAATAAAAATTCAAATTTATTTATTTTACATATAAAGAACATAACAAATTTTAAATTTAAAACGTTCATGATTGACATAAAATAACTGTTATAAATGAAAATACAGAACAATGTGAGTTAAAAATATAATGAGTAATAAAATAAGAAATAAAATAACAAAAATATAAAAGTAGATGGAAGCACACAGAGTGAACTATCGATAGACACTATCTTAAAAATTTATATAATAACGTCCACCTAAATTCACTCCCATGTAAGTGAAATATATCAATATTCGAAGCGATTTCATTAAACATGGTTATTGCCCTCTCAATTGGCATCACTAATGGCAGGTTAGTTTTGAACCTTGGGAGAACAAACAACGGATGCCCTCGACTCCGATCAGAGACACACAAGCCAACACCGCCAAGAATGGCAGAGTTTTCATTTACGCTGCGTATAAGTCGGGAAAACTATGTAGCTAAATAAAGATCCCTTCTTAATTTTAAGTTACAGTATGTAAGCATTCACAGTGGATAGACCCACGGATAATATCCATCGATGCATCGTAAACTGGAACAATACTCGCGAGGCATTAGTAAACCATCTCCAATATAATATATTATCTATATCAAGTTAGAGTTGACGACAATCGTCCAAGGCGACAACTTTCATGAAGAGTTTCAAGTCATCAGCAAACAACATAAACATAAACATAGCATTTTTAATTACCAATGCTATGTCATTTATAAAAAACGTGAACAGCAATGGCCCCAACTTTGAGCCCTGAGGCACACCCGAAAATGTTTTAAATGCCTGTGACTGATAGAGGCCGTATGTTTTCCAATGATAACTCCGTACCACTCTTATGAATAGGAGTATCCATCGACATCTTTCATGCTTCCGGAAAGATACCCGTCTCCATTGTCACGTAAAATATATATGAAATTGGGCCCTTGACAAAGTCAATACAGCTCTTTCAAAAAAATGTTGGAACGTTTTATGCGGTCTCTAAGAGCGAGTATTATTCACTTTTTAATAAAATCTAAACACGTCACCCTCATCAATTGAGAAGATGTCAACGGATTGAGCACCGCATGATCGTTTTCTCTACATATATATGAACGCGACATACTTGTTACTCCGTCTAAACGCGACCATTCATGGAGCGTCTTGAGACAATGGTGTCGCGTGTGAAACGGCTCTAAGATTAAAACATGTATTGCCAATTCCAACCTTCGATATAAGACTGCACCGAGGGAAGAAAAATAACAGATTATACAATTGAACGAACCTGATGTATTGGCCTGTATTCTGAATAAGAACAACCCGGCTTAGGATCTTCAACATCACATAATGGGTCTATTACATCTTCAATAATCTCGCGCTTGATGACGGATAGTTGATCATCCGTCTCAGGTTTTATATTAGAGAGGTCCACTAAAAGATGCTGAAAGAGACGTTATGGTTAACACAGTAAAACCACTTTCACTTGAATGACTAATTATAGTCAAAATGAATTAGAAGATAACCTGCCCTAACCTAAATCACAAATGTATCGTAGGTAGGTAGCTGTCAAAATGTATAATCGAGTTATTTTTTTAAATCAACGTTTAATATCATTGTGTCTCTACGCAGTTTATAAACAAGCAAATTATTATAATAATATATTAATCATTTTATTCGCAATACAGCGTGATTGTAAGAAAAATCAGTTTCCAAAAACTAACCTCGAAATTCAAACTTGAAAAGTCGACATTCTCTTCCTTTGTGCGAACTTCCGGGCTGATTGGGTGGCTAGTCAGTGTGTCAAACAAAGGCTTGCCTTCTGTATCAGATTGTTCTCCATCACATTCTCGCTTTACATCCATTTTAATGGTAAAAATGTCAGGAAGAACGTGACAAGCAGGATCCGTTCAATGTACAATAATTTTAGAGAAGTGTTGCCACAATACGTAATTATTTATTATGCATGGCCAAAATACTGGAAAGCCTATGCCGTGGAGCGATCAAACAATAAAATGTGTTTTATTGAATATAAGTTTTGTACTTTTCTATTTGAGTTTTTTTTTCTACTCAGGTTTTGCGTTTCGATATTTTCAAGTAGGTACTACGAGTATTCACCAATAGCAAATACACACTAAACGCGTATACTGTTACACCCATGACTATTGGGCCTCTCTCGATAGTCTAAATTACGTCTAATTATTAGGTGTAACCATGTCACCTGACCTCATAGTCAACAATAGGCGTACCTAGGTGGGTACGTCCAAACTTCCTTGATTAACTGTCAAAATGTTCAACATGTACCTACTTAGCACGTAATAGTTGTATCTAATTATAATAATAGTACCTATGTCAGGGAAGAATGGGATTGTGCCGAATAAAAGAAACGAAAGCCAAAGAAATTTAATATTCGGGAGTGTGTAAAAAAAAAGTTGGCATCACTGCTCAATATAAAAGAGTACAATAGATAAAATACATTGTTGCGTGAGGACGTGGTATTGAGTTCGCGAATTCCCGCGCTAAAAACTTATTCATGTATTATAAAACGAATTCAGATAATTAATAAATAGAATATAGGTAAGCGATTTAATTAACATTATGAACGTAACAATATAAGATTAATTTGGATAGGTACTGTTAAACATAAGTTTCTTTTGTAAAACTAACCGTTGAAAATATTATAAAGACACGTATTAAACAAAAAAAGACTTTTCATTTATTATTTAATTTTTGTGAAACCCGGGTCCTACCAACATCCCAAGCTAGCCACAGGACCCGGGATATCTCAATACCTACACTGTTATTTTTAACCTATATAATGAATCAATAAATACAATAAAGTAACAGGACACTTTATTGCCTACCCATTCAGTCAAGGATCAAGTAGTAAGTATAACGAACAAGACGTTGTGAAAGGGCCATGTCTTTTGACTTTGCCTTGTCTATCCGTGCATGGTTCAAATCACTACGAATGTCCGTTGTGCCTGGCTCAAAATACGGGTGGCATTTTGTATGTATTGCACTGACAGATATGTTCTTTTGCCACGTTGATGATTAATATTGTATTTAACAACATATTCTGTAGAAGAAAACTTGAATAGAGAAAAAATGCAGATGGGCCATTTTGCCATTTGAATACCGAGATTCGCTGATCTCGTTATGATTGAGGAAATGTCATGTTCATTTTCGCTCCATTGTTTTGTTTAGACAACAAAACATAAATATAATTATTATTGAAGTGTGTCACCGTGTCAAGTTAGCGTTTGTATCTATTATAAATTAATATTAGTTTCGACGGAAAACACTTTTCAGTATTGTGGCAACACTTTTCTAACATTACCCCGAATGTATCCTGTCTGTCACGTTGTTCCTGCCATATTTACACTTAACATGGATGTAAAGCAAGAATGTGATAGAGAACACTCCGATATAGAAGGCAAGCCTTTGTTTGACATGCTGACTAGCCAACCAAACAACCCGGACCCTCGCATTCATGTAACGCAAGAGAATGCGGACGTTTCAAGCTGCAATTTCGAGGTTAGTTTTTAGAAAGTGAAATATTTTACAATCAATTTAGATTGAGAATAACGGTTAGTTTAATATTATAAACTGTGGCTTTTTTACAAACTGTGTAGGAACATAAGGTGACATTAAACTTTGTTTAAAAAAATTACGTGTTTATACAATTTGACAGATACGGTACATCTGTGATATTATAGGTTAGGTTTGTTTATCTACTAATTCTTGTTAAATATAAATATTATATAATGTTATATGGTGATTACGAGACCCAAAACTGTTTTCACCGTGTTTACAAAATGTAATGCTTCTTTCAGTACCTACCTTAATATGGCGGACCTCTCTAATATAAAATCTGAGACAGATGATCAACCAGTTGTCGTCAAGCGCGAGATTCCTGAAGATATAACACACCCATTATATGATGATGAATACCCTCAACCGGGTTGTTCTAATTCAGATTACAGGCCAATACAACAGGTACGTTCAATTGTGCGTCGGTATATGTGCCGTTTTCTTCCATTGATGCTGTCTTATATTGAATGTTCGAATTTTTAATGCGTCTTTGAAACTTCATAAGGAACTATTATATTATAATTCGGTCAAACTTGTTTCATTTATTGATTTCGTAGTAGATTCGAGTTATTGGCGATTGCTAAAACAGATATTTTGAGACAGTATTGAGTAGGAATATAAATCTTTTGTTAAATCTCGTAAGTATATTTAAATATGGTGATTTACACATCACAATCATTCGAATGTAAAGCAATAATTAATGCGATTATCTAAAAATGTGATCAATTGTATGGTGAATAAAATTAATCGCCAGGAGTCCTTTTTAGGTAGGTACCTAATACAAGGTAAGCCTATTGTCTATAGAAAACTACTTGCAGCCGTAAAATACGTGAAATGGGGTGAGAATAGACCAATTCTATTTCAAACCGGAATAGTTTAAGATTTAACGTTTAGTTCACTGTACCAGCAAACTTCAAACCATTTTCTGACCATCAGAAGTGGTCTGAAACGTCAAACCACTTGTCACGATTTGTCAAAGTAATAACTGTCCAGACAGGACTTAACCTAAAAATGATAGTCATTTATTATATTCCGTACCTATGTTATTTTCTCGACATTTACGATTAATAAAAGTTGACATTCTTCTGCATACATATATCGTGAGATGTTCATATTAATATTTTAGACATTTACACAGTAGGAGTTCAGTATAATTTGGTAGGCATATTATAGCGTAGTGACTGATACCTATTATTCATTAGTAACCATATGCGCACAATAAACCGCTTTTGGGCGTATTGTCCCATGATTCCACCCAAATTTTCTATGCATAGAGTTCGATTCGATATCATCACTTGTTTGGTATTTAGTGAGAGTCGCTAGTCATAGTGCGGGTCGCTACCCAACCGAAAAATTACAACAGAATGGAATGAAACGACTAAATGATTTTACTAAAGTACTAAAAAATACTGAATGGACATTTATGGTCGAGTAAACTGCGATGGATTGTATGATAGCATCTGATATCTTTGAGAGACAGTCTGCACAGTCGTTTGGTGAAATTGATGTGCAAGAAATGGACATCAAAAGGGAAATAGCGCTTGCTTTTGCGATAAAAGTCCGTCTGAGGTTGAACAGAGCTTCATTTTTCGATAGAAATTTTGTTTGCAACGTGTGTTGTGAATTTTTTTCATTTGCGCACATTTTGAAGTACCATCAACGTATGCATGATGCGTCGCTGACTTTCGATGAAGTGGCTTTTCCATGCGCACAAGCCGTTGACCAAAGCAGTCACTTGTATGAAAAGTTTGATGCGTCGACGTTTGCAAGTGATTCACAGGTAACTCATATACTACACATGCTCATTTGATTATTGTTGTTAGGTATATAATTTATTATATATTTTCACCTGTATACTATACTTATATATTTTTTTTATTTGTAATACAAAATGGCTATCATCCAGCGGCAAAGGGTTTACATAGATTGCTAATATCCAACATAAAAATAGTACACACAAAACTTCTTCGTTCGTATCTACGTATTTGTTTCCATTGAACTAAGACTAAAATATTTTACTGATGGTGTTAGTCTTAAAAATTTAAGAAAATCCCTGCGAAATCGATCCATAATGTTATTAAATCATACAGAATTTTGGATAATTTATAGATAGAAGAATATTTGTTATTAATTTTGGTTTGGTATAGGCGAGGCTTAATGCATTTTAAAAAACTAACCCAGCCATCTGTAATATGTACTCTTAATTGTACTTAAACGAACAAGTATGACCGCAAGAGTGCACTAATTTGTCAGATTGCCCATAACAATGGAATGTCGTTCGGTAATTATACATTCACCTGCCAAATTAAGTCATTCATAGTGACGTTACCCCGGTCCTGGTAAAACCACAAGGGCGTTGTATTCTCAACCGGTCCTGCCCTTAGACCAGATTGAGAACCCCTGCTTTAGGCTAGCTCAGTTCTAAGTCGGAGGGGGTAGTCAAATAAAAGTTCTTATCGACACTTTCGAACACACCGCAACAATATTGTTATATTAATGGTTTGAAATCGCCACCTAATAATAGAATGACGTCAGGATCCTTTAGATACTTTATTTTATTCTGAATTCGTTCCGCACCGTCAAAAAGAACAGCTGACAATTCAAGTTCAATATTACCGCGATTACGTACCGAATTGTGGCAGTCGTAATATAGATCGTGGACCTATTCAAATTAAAAGTCTTTGTAGTTATGATTTTTATTATTTATTGAATTATTCCTTCATAAAATAAATTTATTATAATTAATTTTTATCATATATCGTAACACTACATTTTATTTACTGACAAATCAACAATATTTATTTTTATAAACTTATTTTATTTACTTAATTTTATTGTATATAACTATTCATATTCATTTTTATATTTATTTATTTAATTACACACGTCACACAAATTCATGAGGTGAGAGTCAACGTCCTCTAGATTGAGGGTTATTGATTTTAGTACTTAAGTCCTCGTAAGGGTACTGTAAACCGGTTGCCATGCGCGGCTCATGATGAATGATGTCATCGTAAAGTGATGCAATTGTTTACATCAAACGCGGAGTAATCAAAATAATTACAATTTCGTGACACTCTAAATACTTCTCGAACTCAATTCGTGGCAAGGGATTTCTCACGGAAAACTAATGAATGCATTGAATGCGCCACTATTTACGCAGTTAAATCTCGGCTTTTCTCCCGAGTGGATATTTTCAACTTTTTTTCCGCAGAGGAACCGATACGACGTTCCCCTGCGGCTTATACTTTCCCACTGCTTTATTAAAAATTTTAACTCGACAGCAGTGTTGCCATATTTTGAAAGTGGAATTATAGTACAGAGCCTCCAAAATTATAGTATTTGGGGATAAAATATAGTACGCGTTGTCATCTATTGAAAATATATAGGTTTTTTGTTTATCAGAAAAAAAATTACGGAGAATTTAGTAGAATGTGTACATTTTCCACCGCGGGCCGCAAGTTCCCAATTTTTCATAGTCGGCTCGTTTTTTTTAGGAATATTATTTCACCGCGGGCTGCATGTTCCCAATTTTTCATGATCGGCTCGTTTTTTTTTTGAAAAATATTTCGCCGCAGGCCGTAGGTTCCCAAATATTCAAGGTCGGCTTGTTTTTTTTTAGGAAAAATAGTATTTTGGGCATACTATACCTATTTTATATCGTACATAGTACGCGGCCCAAAATTACAGTACAAATACTATCATTATAGTACGGTTGGAAACACTGCTCGACAGCCTGGACGTTGTCGAAAAAAATGACAACATTTCTGGCGAATCACACTATATGATGACATTTACGTTTAATTTTATACTGCTCGCCAATTGATCGAAAATTCAGCCAACCAAATGCTATAAAAATGTTATCATTCTACTAAAGATTTTACTTTGCCCGAAATAGATTGATTACGTTATTGATTTTATTTTTTCGCGCGAATTCAAAATATTGCGTACCTACGCAAAATGATTTTATATAGTTCAAAGAAGATTATAGTTATAAATTAGCTTTAGTTTACAGCATTTAGCTAATGATATCACCTAAAGTGTTCACATAGAATTGTTTATTTTTAACCTCAATTTCTAGACTTTTTATTTACTTGCATTATTCTTATAAGACCATTTGGTCTACCTGAAAGAAATCATCCATAGCACACTCTGAGTGGCTGTAAGTCAGCTCTCGAAGTAGGCCGCGTATTCCAACGTGAAATCGACATTCTCGATCGGACCAAAATAGTTATGACGTCATAAAATCGTCGCAAAAAATCTCGCTGAAGGCGCGCATTTTTGTGGTTGTGTCAATAGGCGACCAATTATTAAAGAAAGAGTTCTAAGAGACCCTTTCTGACTTATTGTAATGATTATACTGTTACATAATATAAACAATGTTGTTATTTTTAGAAGGGTGAAAACGATATGATGAATATTAAGTATGAGTATAATAATGAGGGAGTTATCATCAAAGAAGAATTTGTTGAGAATTCAATCCACCATATTGATGATGAATTAACCCAACCTTGCTGCTCTAATCTACAATACAAGCCATTAGACCAGGTATGTTTAATTACAAATGTTTTTTTTAAAGCCCGATGAAACTTTAAATTGTAAAAAAGATTACAAGTTAAAATTAAATATTTTTTTTTCGAAAATTCGACACCTACATAACATTAACATTTGAAAATGATTTCGGGTATGTGGCCTTAGTATTCTCAACTAAGCAATTTCTGGGCGCCCAATTTGGACTACTTTTATTAAAGCACTGCCGGTCGTATAGTACGTGAAATGTTGGCTTCTAATACGTTAAATGCTGCTGGTTTATCAGCATATACCAGTGACTTCACGAAGCCTCACAGTAAGTAATCCAGAGATATCACATTGAACAAGCGTGTATGCCAATTATTTGACAGGTCCATTTCTCAAAATCAAGTGATCGCCAATACTACGATAGTAACAATACAATAAAACGATGGTTGCGATAGCTGTATGGCACATCCTGTTGAAATTAAATCACTGTTCTTTCGAATAAATCCATAGTTAAATCAAAATAATCATGGTATGACAAGGATTTCCATTGACGTTGACGTGGGCTTTCGCCCCATTTTTAAAGAATTGTGCGTCGATGCCACCAGCGTGTAAACCGCATGAAACGGTGCATTTTTGTGGATGTAATGAATACGAGGGAGTATTCTAGATTGGTCTTATTCAGTGTGGACGATTTTCCTTATTAACAAACCCGTTAAAAAAAAATAAACCTCATCGCTAAACGCAATTTTGCTCTTAAATGCAGTTATCTATAAGTTATGTAAATCGACAACAGCTTTTCTGAGTAAATTTGAATAATTTATTAGAGTTGTTCAAGCGTGGTTCTATTCATGAAGATTTGCCAGACTGTATATACTGATCATTAGGTATGCTTACATACTGTAGCTTAAAGTTTAAAAGAGATCTTCATTTAGCTACATATTTTTTCCGACTTACACGCGGCGTAAATGAAAACTGACATTCTTCGTGGGATTCATTTGTGTGTCTGATAATTATCTTAAGAATCGTGGGCATCCATTTTTTGTTCTCCAAAGGTGCACAACTAACCTGCCATTGGTAATGGAAATTAGGATGGCAATAAGTTTGTACAACCAAATTTCATCAGATATTGACATTTCACCTGCGTCAGGATGAGTATATGTAGGCATTGTTTTATAAATTCTTAAAATAGGGTATGCTTAGCTCATTCGGTGACTTCCTTATTATTTAAATTTTTAATGTCTATACTAATTCTACTGTTTTAATGGCCATCTTTTTCTTTTTTTTTTTAAATAAATATGTAATACTCCTTTATTATTATTCATTTTCTTCTAAATTACATGTTGTAAACGTCTTATATTAATTATTTGTAATTTTCACCATATTAAAAAAAAAAGAAAAGATTTTGATTATAAATGTCAACGAGTGAGCGCAGTGTAACGTATCGTTTTAACAGAAAAACACTTTACAAACGACATAGTATCAGTGCTATATTAGGGGACATTGGAACATAAGTATACTTTATTGATATTTTTTACATAGTATTGCTTTGAATATATTAATATTCCTATTCTTTTTGTAGATTTCTACCCAGAAATATTTTGCAGTACGTAAGAGTAAACCATTGGATATCGTTAAAAAAGATACGGTTGATAATGACCCAAGTAACAACAAAATTGCACATGCAATCAATAAAAACATAAAAATGATATTGCAGCATTCGGAAATAACCATCGATGAACAGAACATCAAACTCGAATTTCAGAAATTATACTTGCCAAAGGAGGTTCGAATTAAGTTGAGAAGAGTTACATATTTCCCACGTAACTTTATTTGTAATAATTGTTATGGAGTGTTTGAAACTGTAAAACATCTAAATCATCACTACGTTTCATGCATGTCTCAGCATCTTAAGTCATACATAAAACATACTGGTGAAAAGAGACATCAATGCGATGTGTGTTTTAAAAAATTTCTGAAAATTAGTAATTTAAAGACACATCAAAAGATACATACGGGTGAAAAACCACATCAATGCGATGTGTGTTTTAAGAAGTTCATTATAAATAGTGATCTCAAATTACATAAAATGACACATACTGGTGAAAAACCACATCAATGCGATGTGTGTTTAAAAAAATTTCTGCAAATAGGTAGTTTAAAGAGACATCAAATGACACATACGGGTGAAAAACCACATCAATGCGATGTGTGTTTAAAAAAAATTCTGCAAATTAGTCATTTAAAAACACATAAAATGACATACGGGTGAAAAACCACATCAATGCGATGTGTGTTTTAAAAAGTTCATCGTAAATAATAAACTTAAAAGACATAAAATGATACATACTCGTGAAAAACCATATGAATGCGATGTGTGTTTTAAAATATTCTCTCTAAGTAGTAATCTCAAAACACATAAAATGACCCATACTGGTGAAAAACTACATCAATGCGATGTGTGTTTTAAAAAGTTCACTGCAAATAGATATCTCAAAATACATAAAAATACACACACTGGTGAAAAACCACATTAATGCGATGTGGTTTAATAAAATAATATTGCATCAGTCGAGTTCATTCATTCAATGAAATATCTTGGAAATTTTTTGGTAAGTACGTAAATGGATGCTGCCTTAAACATTATAGTATACGTAGACGAAAACGACGTGATTATTGGGTGCCTCCTTAATACGATCATCCTAGGGAACATTTTCCGCAATTTCAAATGTGTGTATCAAGCCTTGATTATTTCTTATAATTGGGTCTCACATTACTTATTGATACACCCTCAGGGAAGTGTTCCTCCATTAACGTCCACCATGGAAAATTGCAATTTTTGTAAAATCAATAAATGAATAAATTATATTAATACTATCGACCGAATGTATGGATGAGGATTTAGGTATGTATAAGTCTATATTAGGTGAGTTTATATGTATTTTTTTTTAAATTAATGTTATAAAAAAGTAGGTTCCATGTAAGAGTATTATTAAACACTAATATCTCATTTGTTAACCTCATCAATTATTTTTCTTTGAATTGACGATTTACACCTCTTGAATGTAGTATTTTTATTGTTCATAAACAATAATGATCTATTATTATGTTTTGACGATTTATTATAATATGCTTTCGAGTGTGTTATTATTAATAAGATAGGGTTTTTAATAATTAAGTTTTTTTCTGACACTTCAACTATTCATAATTTGTTTATTGTAGTTTTTGCAACCTTTGACTTTATAGGTATGTAATGGAGTTTTACCTACTTTATTGTATTGATTAATTATATAAGCTAGAGTAAAGAGAGTTCGTTGTCAGTGTGTTTACCTTCGGTAAGTGTACACGGCGCCTGAATTTGCTTAAAAGCGAAACCAAGGTCGCAAAATACGACTTAAATAAAATAGTACAGAGCTTGAATCTATTAGAATAAATATGTATTTAGATAATAAAATCTTAGTCATTATTTTGTTAGTGTGAGTTAGATGTAATCATTATAAAACCTAATTTTAAATGAAATGGCATATGTGTGTAACGCCATGCATTGTATTTTAGATGAGAGAGTCATAGATATAAGTTTCATAGTATTAAGGTGATGTCTCTAGGTAAAGTTTTTTTTTTTATTATTAAGCTATGAAGTCTCAATTGAGTCTTATTTAGCTTTACTTTAAAACATATACTGTTAATACATATTATTACAATAATTACTCATACAGTTATTACTATAAAGGTATTAAAATACGTGTACAATTCGGTAGAGTTATGTAGGTTGGCGTAATATTATGATGCATATGAAAATTACGATAAAAAGTTACATAAATCCATTATCTATGTCACACAACAATTGTGAATTTGTTCACATAACAAATACTGCAATCAATTATATCATTATATATATTTTTTTCAAATTTAATTTTTTCTCATTTAAAAAAAACGCCTTTACATAAGTATTAGAAACATTTTTTAATAATTTTGAGGATAGTTTTAACTCGTATCTGTGTTGAATGGGAACTGGATAAAACTTAAATTTATGATAATTCAAAAATGTGGTCAAAAATGATTTAGACTCAATACCTAGGTACTTCAAACCACATACTCTGATGCTTCTGACTAAAGACAATCTATCAAGACGTGAGCGTATTCAAGTATTATGAAAAACTATGTTTAATGTTTCCTCTTGTGTCAAGCAATGTTCTGTATAAGGTGTGCGTGCGCACACCTACTTAATATGTCCGCACACATGTTTTCATCCCTCGCACAGTCCTCACACAAAAATATTGTAAATGAAAGATTCATATTATATCAAATATAGATATCGCGGAAATATCCGCCGATCAATAATCTGCTGACAGCTACAGATTCATCCCTAAATTAATATCTGATATCTTGTTGATAATTGAATCACTAATTTTATTAAAGGATACCCAAGTCCATAAAAGTATATTCTGGAATAATTAAGGAAAACTGATTATTTTAATCAAAAAAATTATCGTGAAGTAAAAGTGAAACACGCTTGATAATAATATAAGAAATTTTTGTTATAAAACCCACACCTCAGATAAAGCTGTTTAAAAGTACTCGACGTGGGGTGTTTCAATTATCAAGCAAAAGTTACATCAGTATAAGTCGTCTGCCGAGTGAGGGCACCACTTGCTAACATTTGACATAGCATTCAATACTAATTGTTATACAGTGATGAGCTTAATTCTAATTTCGAACATCGGGCCATTTACGAAGGTATATTATGTATAGTAAAGTAATAATATTAATTTAACTTTCATAACATCTTAGAAATCCGCTTTTATTAAATTCGGTACTTAACATATTTTTATTTAAAACTTCAATTTCTTATCTCATTTCCCATTGGATTATTTCATTGTAAAAATCAATATTTTTTTCATGTTTATTGCTATTAAGCCGGCGCTCCATTGGCACGCAAGTCAGATGACTTACAGTCTTCGGATTTTTTTTTCGCGTGGAGCACCCCAGATCTGCGGTCTTTTTAATTCGCAGACTAGGCTTGTTGGATTTCAAACATGTCTGATATTTTACTCTCCGAGTTGCCAGACTTCGTTTGACCGAAAAATATTTGCAGTTGTTTTAAACATTTTCATTGATTAATTTGTTAATTTACACATTAGAAAATGAGAGATTTACCAATTATTTTTTTATTGTTATTATGAAATTCATAAATACAATTTGTGTTGTTTTCACTGCTATATTATTTTATGCAAGTCTACATATAAATAACACATCATTATATGATTATCGGAAGACATTACGATAATCGCAACTTTTGACTTTTGACAGCTCGACTTTTTATTCGTTCGTTGATCAGTTGCAGACCATAGACAAATCGGACGATGTATTGTCCTCGGACTTTTGGCTCGCCAATGGAACGCTGGCATTATACATATCCTTAAATTTGGACTTTGATACCTGCATTTTGCCATATTATTATCGTTGCATGTGTATTGATTTCCAATATTCTTTTCGAACCAAAATTGCGATGACAAGGCAGAAATGAGTGACCTCTTATTGGAAATAATGATGAATAATTTTCTGGAATTTCGAATTTTTTAAATGTAGATTGTTAGATCTTGTTTTAAAACATAAAAAAAAATAGTTATTAAATTTAAAATTTGTGATTTATGTTTTAATAATTATCAGTAATTCTAATATATAACTTTGAATCATGACATGCCTTATTTATATAAAATAAATTACTGCATTATATTATATTACTGCATGTTTTGTGTTTTATTTTGTTTATCCTATACAAATCTTGCAATCGATTTTTAACTAACTTCCCGAGTAGCTAGACATTTGAAACTTTTAGAATATATCAGAACACGATGCCAATGCATTCTTTTAATCATCTTTAAGCAGAATTGAATTAATTTTCAGTTAATTCTGTTTTGTATGGATTGGTCTATTGGACTATTAATGGTTGCTAAGGGGGTGGTAAACTAAATTATTAATATATACGTGCGTTACTATGGAAATCAAAATGACATTTCATTTTTCTATATTTCTTTATATTTTATTTACTTAATATCAAGTACAAGTTTGAGCATATTGAGTATAATAATTCAACAAAAAATTTAAAAACGTTGCAAATAAAAAGTTCTTTTTACCTTGTAATTATTTATACTTGCGATGCTCACCAGCTGTAAATTTAGGTAACTAGGTACTCCGTTGGTTAAAACATGCGTTGGTGGTTGGTCTCTACCCCATACTCTTAGCTAGTTCATATTCATGATATAGTCTACCGCGTTTGTTTGCTCTTCCTAGCATTTGTCGATAGGCGACTAGCTTGCAAAAAGCGCACTGACTTGTGCCTTTCTTTGATGCGTCCAACAGCTTTAAATGTACAGAAAAAATGCTATAGGTATATTTGGTATCTTTGAGAATATAAAAAAATAATAATTCAAGACGATCACAACGACAATTAAAATAAAAATTACAAGCAAATCAACGAGAGAAGAAAAGGGTTAGAGAAAAAAACAATGCAAAAAATACTTTTATAGAATAATAAATTAATAACAATAATTTTAAAAAAATATACAAATTAAACAATAATTTTTATTTAAAGCAGAGTACATCGCTAAAAATGTCTAACATCTCTTAGGAGTGCATTGACCAGCCGCACAGCCGTCGCTATTGGTGCCTGGTGAACCTGACATGAGGAAACAGCTTTCAGCCAAATTAGGTCCTGGCCTCTATCACGCATGGAAATAACGTGGCCATAAAAATTCAAAATTTCTAGAATATCGGGATTGGAACAATATACTTAATTAGTGTATTTTATACCGAATGAAAAAATAAACATTTGTTATAACTTTAACACAATATTTATTGATATTACGTAGCTATTGAAAATAGTTTTACAAATATTGTTATACTGCCAATAATTTTTAAAAGAATATTAATAATATGTACCTACTGCGTTTGTTTCAAATCATCATACATTGAAAAGATCACAGTATAAAACATTACATACCTTATATTACTAAAGCAAGTAAAGGAATTGCTTGCATTGTGTTTATTAAACGTATATTTAGTTGACATGCTAAATTACTGAGAAAAATCTGTTCAAAAAAACTTACAGAACTTGGAAGCCAAAGTCGTTTTGACGTCTGCTAGAAGCCCGGTTGGGAAAAATGGTATTAATTGACATGTAGTTAAAGCTACAACCCCAAATTTTCCCGGTTGAGGGTGTCTCTGAGGAGTCCACAGCGGCTTGAAACATTTACGAGCGGACTCATAGTAATATAAACAGGGGTCTATAACAAGACAGACCAATATTTGACACTATAATCTTCAATTTATTATCTGAAATATGTTTATTTATATAAAAAAAACTACATAATCTACATATTCTTAATAATTTATATATTTTATTCGTACGCCATTGACAAAATATCCAGCAACGTCGTTTTTGTACCTCGCCGTTGTTGTGTTCTAATATTGACAAGTATTGGGATTAATTATTAGTATGACGTGTCTTTTTGTGCTTTTTGAGAGTATTAAGTTGCGTGAACTTGGACCCACAAACATCGCATACGTGAGGTTTTTTACCAGAATGTGTCATTTTATGAGTTTATAAATTACCTATTAGCGAACATTTAAATGAACATACATCGCAATGATATGGTTTTTCACCAGAATGTACCAATTTATGCTTTCTAAGGATACACAGGTTTGTGCATTTATATGGACATATGTCGCAATGATAGGGTTTTTCACAAGTATGTGTTTTCTTATGTCTTTTGAGATCATTAGCTAACGCGAATTTTAATGAGCAAACATCACATTGAAGTGCTTTTTCGCCAGAATGTATCATTTTATGTTTATCGAGATCACTAATCAACGTAAATTTTAATGAACAAAAACCACATTGATAAGGTTTTTTATCAATGTGTGTTTTCTCGTGCGTTTTTAAAGTAGTTATGTCTGAGCATTTAAACGAACTTTCTTCACAATGACTTGGTTTTTCAACTGCTTGCATCCTTCTATGTTTTTTCATGATATCAATTCGCGTGCATTTGTAAGAACATATATCGTATTGATGAGGTTTTTCACGAGTATGTATAACTTTATGTTTTTCGAGATCACTAACCAACGTAAATTTTAATGAACAAAAAGCACATTGATTTGTTTTTTCGACATGTTTTACCTGGTGTCTTTTGAGATTACCTAAGTCCGAGCACTGCTATGAGCATACTTTGCAATGATATGGTTTGTCACCAGAATGTGTCCTTTTATGCTTTTTGAGAGTATTACTTTGCGTGCATTTATATGAACAAATATCGCATTGGTAAGGTTTTTCACCGGTGTGCGTAATTATTGTATGTCTTTCGAGCGCACTAACAAAAGCAAATTTTAAGGGACAAACAGGACATTGATGAGCTTTTTCAAAACTATGTGTCATTTTATGTATGTTAAGTTGACTGAGTTGCCAGCATTTAAATGAGCAATCATTGCAATGATATTGCTGTACACCGCTGTGTTCTTGCTTCATGTTTTTTTCATCTGTTGTTATCTCAGGGCGCTTTTTCACCCTTTCTTTAATATCGTCGGATGTAGGTTCCGAGTGATTTCTGATATCACTCCCTTTGAAAGATGTATTTACATCCACATCGCTCAGTCGAATTTCGTACTTATTGTACTGTTCTGTGACCATTCTCAGGGTAGAATTCTATAAAGAAATTACTAGTGTTATATTAAAATCAATTGTCAATCAACGTATTAAATTAAGTTAAGTGTGGTTGTCATCGGATTCCTGTAACCCAATATTATAATATTATTTATTATATAAAAAAATTTCAGTAGTCAATACAATAGTCAGTACCCAGATATACAATTATTTAGTAATGCTATGAGATAGCAAACCTGCAATTTGGAAAAGTTAATTATTGTGCATGAGTAAGAGCAGCGGTATCCAAATGGCGGCACGTCATAATTTTATTGCGGCCCCCGAGCTATACAGCAAATTTTTCATCAAAACTTGGGGAGAGAATAACCCATCATACATTAAAACAGCGATTTCCAAACTGGGTGGCGCGGAGTATTGCAAAGGGAGGCGCGAAGTTTAACACAATTAATACAGCCACAGTACAAATACCCACATACACCCCAAGTACCTCACTTCTATAATACTATTGTGAAGCGCTCTGGCTATATCGTTAAAAAATAAGTAAATGGGTCAAATAATCACAATGTTGAAATTTGAGGCAAATTTGTATAGGAACTATAATTTTGTCGTGAAACTTGTCTATTTGGTTGAAATTAAAAAAAAAAATGATTGAATAAATCAATGCAAGGACTACTAAAATCAATACGTTAGAGCATGAACCACGGAAGTCACGTTTGGACTTTTGTTCAGGAGAGTGATTTTAGTGTAGGTTTAATGTTTGAAAATCTATAACTTTTTAAAGAACTATAGTAATTAGGGTCTGTAAACGGTATTATTCATAATTAAATTTATTTTTGACCATAGTATAAATAGAAATACCAAATTATTTAGAATTAATAAATTAATGGACTTCCGTGTTTCATGTTCTAACACATAATGTAGAAGTACCACTAAGCAATACTTCACCCATAGATAATACACGGAAGTCCATATGGGTATAAATTATTTTTATTTCCTGTACATCATATTATTAATAATTATGTTATTATAAATACACAAAATATTTCAGTAAGTCTGAATATGAAAAGGAATTATATATTTTTTTATTTACATAATAGTACAAGATTATTTGAAATTTATTATTGTTCTAGAAAAAAATCAACGCAATGAGAATTATTTCGGGACATCAGCTGATGAGGAATTATGTGGAATTCTATCATAAAACTCTTGCGATTCTGGAGATATCCATTGTTTCATAGTTTGCAGATCTTAACCGGACATGGTGGTTTTGCCTCGAATCTCTTGGCCTAATAGAATTTCCGTCTTGCTTATGTGCTGAATTGCAGGATGCCGATCACATCCTCTGGGAGTGTCCCCATATTATGTCGGTTGAAAGGGAAGAGCTTCTCAAGTCGGTTCGACCCTCAGTTGGACCGGTCGGCCATTGCGACTTGGTATATACGGGGGAAAATGTGTCAGTTTTAAAAAAAGTTTGTGGCGTTTTACAGTGAGCGAGAAGGTCGGAGGTCCATAGTTTGGAAATCTTCATCGGAGAACTTCGCCTTATAACGTAAATAACCAGCGCCATCTTAAGATATAAATAAAAAAGAAAAAAAATGTGTGCCATCAATATTCTTTTTTCGAGCCACAAAAGGAGCTGAAGATGATGCATACAAAGAGCAATAATTGTTTATATAATTTAACTCCATGTTAATAACTTTAAAAGGCTTGTTTCTTTTACATGTCCCTACAAACTGAACCCAATCCCATGGAGTAACAATCTGCATACCGTTCAGCATCTTTTTTGACGTTTTGTTATAGAGTGGTCAGTGTTTATCTCCATGTGTGTATGGCCTCGTAATAGGAATTTGTGATGTATGATTTTCAGCGTAGGAATAGTTTTTAGAAACCAGGTATATGAAAATATTATTATTAAACTGGCGCTAGGGGCCGTTCAGGTCCATGGCCGACTGCACAACGTTTCTCCAGGCATCTCTGTCTAGCGCTCTCTCTTCCCAGTTGACTATCCCCAGCCTTTCCGCATCCTTTTGAATGTTGTCCGCCCATCTTGGCCAGGGCAATTAATTATCATTCCAAATCGTCAGCTCTTCAATATTTGCTAAAACATTGCTAGATGCCCATTTCATCAAGCAGCAGCCGATCTTGTTACCACCCCCCCCCCCCCTTCCACTTTTTATTTCATCCACATTAGTGCTGTGTCTTACTCACCACTTGCATCATCGTAAATTGTAATATTCAGGGTCCACAATTTTCTCACAAATACTGGTAATTTTTTCTGTTGCAAAAGTTTTATCAATCTTATTTAATTGCAGCTGCTTCCTGTATGTGGTCTTCCAAAAGGTGTCTTTGAATTTCTTTTTCTTCAAAAGAAATATGTATTGACATCTTTAAGACTCATCTTAGGGCTATCGCTGGCATCACAGGCATCATTGCTTGGGCAAATCAAACCCGAATTAAATTTATATTTTATTTAATTGAAAATCCATTTTGAATAGCTATATGGCGATAGAGACACAATTTTGGGTTCATTTGTGTGGTTATATTCTTTGAAAAATAAATAAAACATTTTTGTAATACTTTTTATGTATAACTAGCTGTATCACCCGGCGCTGCCCGGGAGTTACGTAGAGTGCAAGGGATTGGATTTAAAAAAGTAAAAAAATATAATATTTTAGATTTAAATTTTTTTGTACATTTATTGCATTTAAATATGTAAAAAAGTAGTACAAATTCCATTATTATTATAAAACTGTCCCCGGGGTGCAACGGGTTAAAACTGAAATTCGAGACCCCGACCACGCACTCCGGCTCTGATGCGTCCTCGGGGTGCAACGGGTTAAAACTGAAATTCGAGACTCCAACCACGCACTCCGGCTCTGATGCCACTACATACAATTATTGTCCGTGAGTGAAGCATTCCGATCTACGCGTAACACGTCGCCCGCGCCAACCTGGCGGTTATTAATTTTTCTAGTCTAACTTTGCCATTTGACCTCCAATCAAGCTGAAATAAATGCCAATATTTTTTAAATGTACACATTCTACCGACATTTTCAATGAAAAATGGGGGTTGCAGCATTAACTTCCGCGTTTCAAGACCTTGTACGCGGCGACTTTTTTTCCGCAAATACCGTAAAACTGTCCCCGGGGTGCAACGGGTTAAATCTAAAATTTGAGACCCCAACCACGCACTCCGGCTCGTCAGCCCCCGTCTACGGTCCAAATTTTGTCGAAATCCGACTGCGCGTGTGGATTTTTACAAAGAAAAACGAAAATCATACCTAACGTTTGTTGGACTTCCGTGTTTATGGAATTATTATAATGGTTTATTAACATTTTTCTTAGAACATAAACATCGTAAAAAGGACACCCGTTGCTTATGCACTAAAGTGAATTATTAATTAGCTATATCGGTTAATTTACTACTTATGGATTTCGGTGTTTCATCCATTTGTGTAATGAAATAAAAGAAATTTTTCTGCATATTTAACTCAGAAACGGTAAAAACTGGACTTCCGTGGTTCATTCTCTAACGTACAGAAATGCATTCACTGATTTAAAAGACAAAGTGAAGGCATTCGTAAAAAATTGCAGTTTGGAAATCAAAATTACAAAAAAGTAAGTTTGCCATGTCTCCACATTTCAATAATTTCTATGCCAGATATATTGAAGCAAACAAAAATCTATTTACTGAGTTCTTTGTTAGTTTGCTAATGTAATTTTCAAATTATTTTATATATAGGCGCTGCTTTGTTTCAGGACTATAAAATATTTTAAATATGTGTGAAAGATTCTGGCCTGGGGGCCCGCTTCAGGATCTGGGGCCTATGATAGAATACATTTTTGTCAATGACTTTGGATTGACTACTATTGAAATTGATTGTGCTAGTAAACAAGCGCATACGTCGCATGAAAAACAAATTAATTTAAAAATGAATATAATATTAGTAGGTAGTAAAACCTTGCTTATTTTTATATATTTTTTTTTCATTTTTGTATTAGTACATTGTTGACTATTTAAAAAGTTGTCTGTATTATTTAATGAAATAAAGGAGAAGGAGGCGCCAAGAATAGATTTTTTTTAAAGGAAAGCATAGTAACATAAACTTTGGAAACCATTGCATTAAAATATAAAAACATTTCAATATAATACTACCCAAATAATAAAAATACACTTTCAAAACATAGAAATAAACTGATTAATTTTTCCAGCTTGATAAAATCATTAATTTGTTGATGAGAATTGCGTTAAAAATAAATAAAAAAAACTAGTTTTTATTATTTCTAGTTGTTATTTATGATATTTTTGAATAAAAAATAACTTTTGAATTGACATTAACTGACTTTTCATTTACCTATCCCCATTGGCCCCGAAATGGTGCTAAAGAATAAATGGACCACGGCCTAAAAGTAGTTGGACAGCGCTGAGTCAGAGTATGGACCTAACATGGTGGGCAAGTGGTAGACATCCATTTCGCATGATCAGGATCGCACATGGTCGTCAGAGATTATTTCATGATGATTTCAACATATTATTTTATAGTAAGACGGTCAGAATCGATTGTACATCTCACTCGATTGCAGGTTTCCGTTAAAGACACATCGCACCAAATTGGCGTTATGTTTTTTGTATTGTATCGATTGTACCCTTGTAGTTATTTGAAATAGTAAATAAATTCTCGTCTTCTCCATCATCGCGAAGAACTACTACTGTCTTACATCTGCAATACCTATCCTCCGCCGCAACAGAATACTGCAGGTACAATTCTGATATTTACAGTGACATATTTACTTTTGGGTCATATCATTGCCGACTCAAGTAGAAAACCGTACATTCACAACGACTGCTCCTACTTTTTCTGCCGCTCCCGTTGTTGTCAATGGATGACCTGTCATTCCCTGTCATTATTCTATAGAGTGCTCATACTGACGCTTCTGTCGTGTTCACACAGGGAATGGTTTGATTTGGATAGATGAGTTACATAATACAATAACATTAACACACCTTCTACAAGTGTAATGCATATATCAATGCTACTCGTACATATTTTTTGGAAATCGATAATATTACTACCGGTTTTTGTGTGAAGGACTAGTCTGACTTTGACAGCAGATGAATAACAAGAATGCATATTATTTATAAATAACACTGATAGTTAATATTATTATATTTGATTTGAGAATTTTTTATAATTCAATTTGAAACGAGAAAGGACGAATCAATGTGTCAAGCAATCTGGGATCTGATTTTGACAGCTAATCAGTGGACCACTCGTTGCTTGTGCAAAAAGATATGCTCAGGCTTTATTATTCTAAAGATGGCGCTGGCCATATACATATAATTGAACGTACCCGATCTTCCAGAGTGCCTTCTGGTGCAGAAAAATTCACTTCAGGGTCCTCATCGTGAAATTGAAGTAAAGTGTTTTCGACAAACTCGTCTTTGACATCGACTTTCTCATAACCAATCTCAGATTTGGTAAAGCTCGTAGTTGTGGACTGAAAATATCAATACAAAAATGTAACTGCACACATCCTAATACTTGTGGTATCCAGCTTCAAATACTTGGTTGTCACGGTTGTCGATGATGGTAGTATTTCTAGTAAGCTTGGAATCCACATGGGTGTGGCGGGCTCTGCGTTCAACCAACTTGGAGTTGCATGGAGGTCAAGGCTGTATTCTGTGAGGACCAAATGTCGTTTGTTTAACTAAGCTTCAAGAGTCTCGGGTTTTGAGCTTTGAGAATCGATGTGTCTGCCAAACTTAGGGGTACATTGGTACGACCGCGTTACAAACACCCGAGTTCGTGAGCAGACACAACAACCTTCGGTGATGGAAGTTATCACGAAGAGACGTTTTACGTGCCTGGGACACGTATTCCGGATGCCGCCAAAGAGTGCGGCACTTCGTAACCTTGTGGCACAGCCTCAAGGGTTCCGTCGCCGTGGCCGGCCCTCTCTCACCCTGCAGCAGTGCTACAAGAGTGACCTACGTGCTGCAGGTCTGACATGGCGGGAGGCGCAAGAGTTAGCGATGGACCGAGGGAAGTGGCGCCAACTTATGCTTGCCCTATGTCCCAATGCTGGGACGTGACAGGGTGAAGAAGAAGAAGATACCAGGGTCGGAGAACTTTTCACGTACGCGTGCCAAAATTTCTCAAATATTATTTTTCAACTGATCTTAACAGCCTACCTCTACCCTTCACCCCTGGGCAACTATACTACAGATGTTAATTATCATACTAAAAGATATAATATATCATCATCATCATCATCATCATCAGCCGGGGTCAATCCACTGCTGGATGAAGGCCTCCCCAAGCTTTCTCCAACTCTCTCGGTCCTGTGTCGTTCGCTGCCACGTATTTCCGCCGAACTTTACCAGTTCGTCAATCCAGCGGCTTTTAGGGCGACCCTGTGGCCGTTTCGTACCCCTTGGGTACCACTGGATGACGGCATTTGTCCAGCGGCCGTCCTTTCGGCGAGCAATGTGTCCCGCCCATCTCCATTTCAGCTGTTTGGCAACGTCTATTACATCGCGTACTCTTGTCTGCTTCCTAACCCATTCGTTCCTTTTACGGTCCTTTCGCGTGATGCCCAACATGCACCTCTCCATGCCTGACTCTTAGCCTTTGGACATCTCTCGTGTTGAGGGTCCACGTCTCGCAGCCATACGTGAGCACGGGTAGCACACATTGGTTGAACACCTTACGCTTAAGACATAATGGTAGGTCACTCTTGAAGATAATATTCAGACGTCCGAAAGCACTCCATCCCAGCTTTGTTCTTCGAGCAATTTCATCGTGCATGCTTCCGTCTATGGACACCTGCTGTCCGAGATAGACGTAGCTGCTGACTTGCTCGAGTTGGGTGCCAGAAATGCAGATAATCGCAGGGTGCGAAAAACAGTTCCTCATCACTTTTGTCTTTGAGACATTTATCTTTAGACCGACCGTTTGACTGATATCCGCGAGTTCTTGCATTCTATTTTGGAGGTCTTTCGGGTCTTGTGAGAGTATAACAATATCATCTGCAAAGCGCAGGTGACTGAGGTGCTCCCCATTAATTGGAACACCTTTTTCCTCCCAATCAAGTTTCCTAAATAAGTCCTCAAGAGTAGCGGTGAATAGTTTAGGTGAAATGGTATCACCTTGCCGGACACCTTTGTTAATGGGGAATTTACACGACCGTTTGTGGAGTTTCACGCATGCTGTGGCATCACTGTATATACTGTTCAATATGTTTATGTAGCGTCTGGAAATTCCTTGGTTGCTAAGGGCGTCTATAATTGAGAATTTTTTGATGGAATCAAACGCCTTTTCATAGTCTATAAAACCAAGATATAATGGCAGTTTGTATTCCTGGTAGCGCTCTATGATTTCCCTGACGACCTGTATATGATCCATAGTACTGTAGCCTCTTCTGAAACCGGATTGCTCTCTTGGTTGGTTCTCGTCTAGAACTGTTTCGAGACGGTTTGAGAGTATTTTCGTGAAAACCTTATACAGAATTGGCAGTAGACTAATTGGTCGATAGTTTTTCAGATCTTCAGTGTCTCCTTTCTTATGGAGAATAATAATGGAGACATTTTTCCATGACTCTGGGATGTTCTCTTCGCGCAGACAAGACGTGAACAGACGTGCGAGCACTTCGCTCACCGCCCTCCCAGCCCGTTTGAGAACATCCATAGTCAGCCCATCTTCTCCCGGGGCTTTCCCACTCTTCATGCACATTATAGCATATTCCACCTCTGTGGTAGTAACCTCGGGAAGAGGATCTCCATATTCTCCGTTCACCGGAAGATCTGAATTGATGTCAGTGTCATCTTTGTATAGAGCGCTGTAAAACTCTACAACAGTGTCCAGTAGATGATCCCAGTTACGCACGATACTTCCATCTTGCGCTTTTAGTGTCGTGATCTGCCGTCTCCCTATTGACAGATGCTGCTTGTTCTTATGTAAGCTCCTTCCTGACGCAACAATTGATTCAACAAGGTTCATATTGAACTTACGAAGATCTTCTCGTATGTTTTTACGTAGAGTTTTGCACAGCGTGGAGTACTCGAGATCATTTGCAACTTGTTGTTCGCTTTTCGTACTCCTACGCAGCTTCATAAGATTCAACGTTTCCTTTGAAAGTTTGCTTACTCGTTCGACCACAGCAGCAACTGTCTCTTCCGAAGATTCTATAATGATTTTTGTTACTGCATCGGTGTTTTGTAGGGAGATGGGGGTCATTTTCAGCCAGGAAAGCCACTAGCCTGTTCTCCAGCTCTTGTTGGAATTCGACTCTGCTTCTCAAGCCTCTGCGGACTCTGGGCTTCTGCATCAGTTTGGATCTCTCACGTTTGATGTTAAATCGTACTTTACACCTTACCATTCGGTGGTCGCTGCCAGTATTAAATTTGTTAATGACTGTGCAGTCTAGAAAAATATCCTTCTTGTTGGTGAGGATGTAGTCGATTTCGCTAGTTCGTTTTGTTGGGCTTCGCCATGTCCATTTTCGAGAAGGCTTCTTTTTGAAGAATGAGTTCATGATGTAGAGATTGTGGTTTTCCGCAAACTCTACTAACATGTCTCCTCGGCCATCCCTGGTGCCATGTCCGAAGTGCCCGACCGCTACATCATCCTGGTGTTGAGATCCGATTCGTGCATTAAAGTCTCCCATGATGATAGTGAAGTGACATTTCCGTTTATTTTTCAACGTACTGATTTCTTCATATAGCTCCTCCACTTTTTCATCAGGTGAGTTTTGAGTGGGCGCATAAACTTGCAAAATCAGAATCTGGTATCTTTTGCTGAGCTGAAGTGTTAAACTTGCTACTCTATCTGAGGAGAAATCAAATTCAACTATGCGATCTTTCCAGAGTCTGTGGATTAAAAATCCGACACCGCTTGTGCGTCCGGTCTTAGTCCCATTATAACAGAGTACATGTCCGCTGTGGAGATTGACGATATCGTCTCCTTGTCGTCTTACCTCGCTGAGCCCGACAACATCCCAATGGATTTTTTCGAGTTCTTCTTCGAGCTCTAGAAGTTTGGCGTTGCTGGATAATGTCCTCGCGTTATAGGTGGCAATGGTCATCGGTAGGCAGCCGTTACCGTCTTTCCGGGGATTCTTAGCACCCTCTGCCTTCCCTTGCTGATTGCTGCCGTGATCAGTGTCAGGTTGGCCTCCGGAGAATGAGGGCCGAGATTTTTGTTTATGTTTCATGGGGGTATTTGGACGTAACACACCACGCTGTCCAAACGGGTTGGTGTGTGGTTTTCTGTCTGGGTTTTCCTTCCCGTAGCCAAGGGGTCTCTCGTTTTAAGGCGCCAGAGTTTCGCCTTTCACCCTTCTCTATTAGCTACAGATGAGTTATACTGTCACAAGACACACCACATCTGCATTGCCCAGGGGACGCCGCGTGGAGGCTAGAGATAGGATTTGTTGGCCATCTGTAGAGTAGCGTCTCAACACTTTATAGAAATGTACCTATTGGCATTAGTGCATTTCATTGAGGCCCTAGCCAACCATTTGCCCCCATATATAATATAATATACTAGGTAAGAAATACTCTGATCAAAAATAAATCAAATAAATTAATACACCTTGCTTATCAGAAAACACTACTATAATAATATTGAGGTACTGAAGCTGCATGAAGTCAGTTATTAAGAATTTAATAAATGATGAAGAATCAGAAGTTAATCATTATTGGTCACACTACTAACTTAATTCTTGACTAGAGAGTGAAGATCACTGAATGCAATATGTGTTGCCAGACAACTATAAAGTATTACTATATACTGGATGAAACCAACTTTATAGAGCTGCAGATATTTTATTTTACGCATGTAATACTTATCATTTTTTTTTTAACAGTTTTCCCTTTATACAATAATTATATAATATATGATTGAAAAGTTTAATATATAATCATCATAAAGCAATTAAGTACCTACATATTATTAGTTATATTTATATTAACATGACAGTATTTATAAATGTACAATATTAATACATAATAACCATGCATATGGTAGATATTATCCACATCTATTGACATAATTATTACATATTTTAATAAGATATGCACTTACATAAAAAATCTCCATTTTGATGTTGATTTAAAAAGTCGTCAATGACTTTGAAATTGTTTACTATGAGAGTCATTGCCAGAATTTATGTTTTAAATAATCTTCATTCGTAATATAATTCGCTAAAGGTTTCAAATGGAAATGGTTTGGACACATAACATAAAGAAGGGACAATCGTTGGACAAATCTAGTTATTCAATGGTACTCAAGAGGTACAAAACGTCCGTAAGGTAGACCTAGAGACTGCTGGATCGATGAAATGATAAAGTTTTGCGGAAGTACGTGCCAACGCAACGCACAGGACCGAGGGAAGTGGAATCATCTTGAAGAGGCCTTCATTCAGCAGTAGATAGATACAAGCTGATGATGATAAAATAGTCTTCATGCATCCCAGCCCATCTATTCTATACAAAAAGCTGCTATCGAGGATGGTTTATTATATTAATATATTGAGGCAGTTAATATTGGTACAATAAGTTAACCGACCAAACTGTCAAAAAGTGAATGTTTTAGCAGCCCCTCTCTTGACTTTGTTAACTTTAAGAGCGAGATAGACAGTTTAGACGACTAACTTATTGTAACAGTTATAATACATCAATACGTCATAAATATGATAAATTAACCTTCATACTACAAAGTAAATTATTCAAAGTCACAAATATGTTGTGGTAATACATTAATGACCTTTTTTTTTGTATAAATTCAAAGAGTCCAACAAATTTTATCTCCAGCAAACTAATTTGCTTAGGTACTATAGTGTGTGGAAAAAGGTAATTGGGTAGCTTAAACAAGTGAATGCGCTCACACAAACGGAATAGCTTTGGTAGTTAACAAAAAAAACATACAAACTTTTGAGTGATGGTGAGTAGGTATCAAATGTGATAAGTAATGAAAAAATCTTAATAATATAGTCATTAGTTTCTTAAGCACACACAGGTACAACGATCAAATACTAAACTAATTCAAGTAATTATATGAATCTATCTAAATAGAGAGAGTGGCAAAGTTATAGCTGATCCAAAATTGAGATAGAATGCAATTGTCACCGAGGAGATGAAATCTTTACATCTAAAATCGGACATACCTGTTGTACTGGTCTGTAATCTGAA
The DNA here is from genome assembly GCF_057557595.1 of Rhyacophila brunnea. Classification (NCBI taxonomy): domain Eukaryota; kingdom Metazoa; phylum Arthropoda; class Insecta; order Trichoptera; family Rhyacophilidae; genus Rhyacophila; species Rhyacophila brunnea. The sequence continues at coordinate 727,355 of NW_028232799.1, read as the reverse complement.
TACGAGCATCCTCGTTCAGGATCTTCATCATAAAATGGGTGTACTGTGTCGTCGTCAAACTCGCGCTTGACGTCGACAAAGACCCACAGTCAGTCTCAGGTTTTGCAGGGTCCTGAAAGGAACATAATACTATGCGATCACAATATAATATAATAGTATAGCACATGTATCTTATATTAATGATATATTTTGTAGGAGAATTTATTGGAGTATATGTTATTATAGACCAGTTAGCGTACGCTTCCTTAAGGCTATACTTCAGCTGAGGCACGGTCTAAAACGATCGAGACTACGCGTCGCGAAGATTGTGCAATTAACGCGTGCAGAAAAAAACATAATTTGTCATAAAAATTCGACATGCGTCCATTTAATGTTATGTTAATTGTTCTATTAGTAATAATAATAATTTCATTGAAATGTATTCTTTTTTAAGTAAATGGGTAACGTTTTTAGTCATCTTTACACAATTTAAGAATTAATTCCCCCGACGCCATCACAGAACAAATTTTCGTGTTGACAGCTCGACTTTCGCTATCCGATTGCCAGCGAGTCCGAAATTTCGTCGCACCTATATTGTTGAAAATTATTTTTTTTCCGTTTCACTGAAGTATGCTCTTAACAGAATTAAAAAATAGTTACCTACCTACGCAATGTTTATTATTTAAATTCAAAAAATTGAGTATAATATACTATGAAATAATAATAAAATTAAATACAATCACGAAATGTGTTTGACAGTTGGCTATCTCATTTTATGTTGTATCTCATGCAGGTATACTTCGTTTCACAAAATATTATTTTCTAGATTATGGCAACACGAACGAGGACGCTTCATTTTCCTTTCTGGCACTGAGCAGGGCCGTAGATTGATATACGCAGACCAAAGCTCAAATATTGAAGCATGGATACTATTATCAAACGCGATCCTGATGAGGAAGTGCAGCCTTGGTTTGAAGTACCAATAATTACGAACCCAAACGTCCCGGACGCCTCCACCATAAAGCAAGAGAATGCTGATGATTCAGGTTACAAGTTTGAGGTTAGTTTTTTTAAGAATCTGTCAAATACTACTGCAAAACACCAGTATGGAGTACCTATAGTATGTTTTTATATTTTACAAACTATTTAAAAATGTTTTCTAATTTTGTTTAATCAATGACACTCTAACATTCAATTCAGCAGAGAGTATTATTTTATTTTAGTAATAATTGTTTGGTCAGTACATGCTAGGCGTATAACTCGTTTACACGTGCATGGATTTACTGCTGACAGTACGTATTATCGCGGCCGTAACAAGAAAATGCACGTATTGTCATGCATGTTGCAATATTGCATGCATCAATCTAAAAAGTTCGGAAGCTTCTGAATTTTTATGCGACAAATCTGCGCCAGCGCAGTAGAACGATAGTGGCGAACCTGGCGATAAAAAACAAACTTCCCCGCTCATTTTAAGGTGAACCGATTTCTTTACCGTGAAATGATAAGATCGCGTCTCGCTCACTCTTGTTGAATGAGATTGGAGAGAGACAGCACTTTTACGTTTAAACAACTGAGGGTGGAAGGAGTCCGCAGACCAGTGAAATGTGTAAATAGCAGTTAAGACAGTTAAGAAAACCTAAAGATTACAACATTTTAATAATCACAATATTTTAATATATTTTATTTAATGTTTTAATAATCGGCAAAACACTGCCGTGCGAACGGAAATATGATCGCCTCCCGCCGGCCAAAGAAATACTCACGTGTCGGATGTCATTGGTCGCATCACAGGAATGAACGAGTAAACAGTGCATTCCTGTCTTTGTGTCGTGAGAAATCCATTGTTGAATTGATAACGTTTGTACCTTAATCAAATTTCGCAGACAAAATTCCAGGAAGCGATCCGCAGTGTGAGAACGTAAACAGCAATAACTTACCCACGCTACGGATAGCATTTCCTTTGTCTACTTTCAATATAAAAACAGACGTGGCAATCCAACAAGAGATCAGTACCTTAAATTCGCTCGTCTTAATAACACGCCGCTCGCTTCAACGTTAAAATAACTTTTATCACAAACACTATCGTCGTAATCTAATTTATAAACCTTGTATTATTCAAACTGTAAATTGAATTTGTAATTTGTGTCAAGGGATAATAAATTTGGGGAATTACTTTTATACGCATCAAAACCTTCTGATTCTATTCATCACCTACCCCTCATCACACCATCCCTTGTAACAGTGGTGACCCGTAAAGTAAAATTCAATTCATTCATTTTCATTTTACAGACTTCGTTTAATTTTTTATTAACTACTATTTTACTGTGTTTGTGAGAGAATTATTTTTTCGTTGGAGCTCGTTTTCCCGCGCAGTTTTCAACATCCGTTTTCCCGCGTTAATTTTCTTAAATTCACTTGCCTTGTCAAGATGCCCAATGGACAGTTCTCCAGCGGGTATGGCAGCAATGCCGGAGGAGAAACGACAACACCAGCACCAGCCCAGCAGACCACACCTCAGATCAGCCGCGTGGCAGTGAGGATCCCACCATTCTGTCCAGAAGACCCGGAAATGTGGTTCTGCATGGTGGAGCGAAGCTTCGAAGCAGCTGGCTACACGACTGACGCGACCAAATTTGGATACATCCTGGGAGCTTTGGAATCTCGTTACGCTTCAGAGGTTCGAGACATCATCCTTAACCCACCTCGTGAAGGAGCCTACGAGCACCTCAGGACGGAGCTGACGAGAAGGCTGAGCTGTACCCAGGAGCAGAAGACCAGACGACTACTGGAGCACGAGGAAGTTGGTGATTGCAAACCATCACAGTTCTTGCGCCACCTACGTTCTCTCGCAGGAGCAGCCGTTACTGATGACATCCTACGCACGCTTTGGATGGGTCGCTTACCACATACCATGCAATTGGTACTGGCGACACAGAAGGACGCGGATCTCAACAAGGTTGCAGACCTAGCTGACGCCATGGCAGATTCCACATCAAAGGCATCCATTGCTGAAACCACGATGGAAGACCTGTGCGGTATCAGCAAGCTGGTGATCACCTTGCGGGAGGAAATCTCAACTCTTCGCGAGGAGCTCTCCAAAGAGCTCGCAAGAGGAAACCGACCATCAAGGCCACGTCACCAGTCACAATCAGCCAGCCAAAGGAGGAACCATTCCCGACCGCGAGACCAAAGCCACAGCAAACCTGGCATGTGTTGGTATCATCGTAGATTCGGCCAAGATGCGGAGAAGTGCGTCACACCATGCACCTTCAACAAGGGAAACGCCACGGGCAGTCGCTAAGCGCGGCCAGCGATTACAGCCCTACCTCCAGCCGCCTCTTCGTCACCGACCACGCCACGAAAAGACAATTCCTTATCGACACCGGAGCGTTCCTTTGCGTTTTCCCACGCACGAAAGTACAGGGGCGCCGACCAAAATCACAGTACGAACTTTCAGCAGCAAACGGATCTGTCATTGCTACGTATGGCAGTATCTCACTGACGCTGAATTTGGGGTTACGAAGAGAATTCACCTGGAAATTCGTGATTGCAGATGTCACCAAACCCATTATTGGTGTTGACTTTCTAATCCATTTCGGATTGTTAGTCGATGTCAAGAATCGCAGACTGTTGGATCAGACGACTCAACTTACAACCTCTGGACGCCACAGCAGCACTGAGATAGCAACTGTCAAGACTGTCGCAGGTAAATCCCTTTATCATGGATTACTGCAGCAGTTTCCGGATCTCACGCGCCCAGATGGAGCTGGTAGAGAAGTCATCCACAACACGAGACATCACATACGAACCACCGAAGGACCTTCTGTAGCTCAACGTCCTAGACGCCTAGCTCCCGACAAACTTCACATCGCCAAAAAGGAATTCGAAACCATGACCAGACTTAGAATAGCACGACCATCTGAAAGTTCTTGGGCGTCACCCCTTCACCTGGTGCCCAAATCTGAAGATCAATGGAGGCCATGTGGTGATTACCGCGGATTAAACGCGCGAACCGTACCTGACAGGTACCCCGTGCGTCATATCCAAGACTTCACACAAACATTGCGTGATAGGAAAGTTTTCTCCACAATCGACCTAGTGAGAGCATACAACCAAATCCCAGTGGCTGAAGAGGACATTCCGAAGACTGCCATCACAACACCCTTCGGATTATTCGAGTTTCCATTTATGTCGTTCGGCTTGAGGAATGCGGCCCAGACTTTTCAGCGCTTCATTGACGAGGTTCTGCAGGGTCTGGACTTCTGCTACGCCTACATAGACGACATCCTGGTAGCCTCCACAACAGAACAAGAGCATCTTCAACACCTGGAAATTTTGTTCAAACGCCTACAGGAGTACGGCCTGGTAGTCAACTCCACGAAGTGCCACTTCGGAGTAGAGGAAGTAAAATTCCTTGGCTACCTGGTTTCCAGCACCGGAACTCGACCACTTCCAGATCGTGTCAGCGCTATTCGCGAATACACCCGCCCAGACACTCAAAAAGGACTACGACGGTTCTTGGGAATTTTGAATTTCTATAGGAGATTCGTCCCCAAGGCCGCAGAAACGCAAGCTCCACTGAACTCACTCCTGCAAGGAAAAACTTCCAAGAAAGAACCTATCATCTGGACACCAGAAGCAATCGAGGCCTTCGAGGAATGCAAGAAGAGTTTGGCGGAAGCAACGCTATTGAAACATCCGAAAAGTGAGGGGACTCACTTAGCGATTATCAGTGACGCATCCGATACTTCCGTTGGCGCAGCACTTCAACAACGAGTTGACGATCAATGGGAACCACTGGCATTCTTTTCGAAGAAACTAAGTCCAGCGGAGAGAAAATATGGCGCTTACGACCGCGAGCTTTTAGCTATCTATCTAGCTGTCAAACATTTTCGACACATGATAGAAGCTCACACGTTCACCATATTTACCGACCACAAGCCCATTACGTTCGCATTCCAACAAAAATCGGACAAGTGCTCACCAAGACAATTCAGACACCTCGATTTCATCGGACAATTCACGACCGACATACGTCACGTCGCTGGAAAAGACAACATCGTCGCTGATGCCTTGTCTAGGATAGAAGTCGTTGAAGACACACTGAATTATGCCAACCTCGCAGCCGACCAGGAAACTGACAACGAAATGAGTACATTTTTACGTGACGGATCGGTACTTCAGTTGAAACAAGTACTTATTCCCGATACAGACATAAAAGTATTCTGTGACTTGTCAACACCTATCGCAAGACCTTTCATTACCAAACCGCACCGACAAGCAGCTTTTAATCATATCCACAGACTTTCACATCCCGGAATTAATGCGACCGTCAAACTTGTCACACAACGATTTGTTTGGCCGTCGATTAAAACGGATTGTCGAAATTGGGCCCGCAACTGTCTTCAATGCCAGAAGAACAAGATCACACGTCACATATCAGCACCACTTGGAAACTTTGCACCTTCAGGACGATTTGAGCATGTCCACATCGACATCGTCATCCTTCCTATGTCTGAAGGTTGCAGATATTGCCTCACCTGCGTTGACAGATTCACGCGGTGGCCGGAAGCATTTCCGATTAAGGACCAAGAAGCGGAAACGATTGCCCGTACATTCTACAATGGTTGGATCGCCCGTTTTGGAACGCCCTTGAGAGTGACAACGGATCAAGGCAAACAATTTGAGTCGAACCTTTTCAGACAATTAAATCGTCTGACTGGTACGGCGAGGATTCACACGACAGCATATCACCCAGCCGCAAACGGTATGGTCGAAAGACTGCATCGTCAATTAAAAGCCGCTATAAAATGCCACGAGAATGAGAGATGGACTGAAACATTGCCGACAGTGTTAATGGGAATCAGAGCAGCTTGGAGAGAAGATTTAAAGACGACAGCAGCTGAGCTTGTGTACGGCGAACCCTTACGCCTACCAGGGGAATTTTTGTGCCATCAAACCAGCACAAACCAAGACCCGAGCAACTACGTCACGATCCTAAAAAAACATTTCCAACAACTGCAACCTGTAAAAAGCCAGCAACACGGCGAGAAACGCGTTTTCATTTTCAAAGACCTTGACAAATCGACACATGTGTTCTTACGCGATGATACAGTTAAAACTCCGCTAAGATCTCCATTTACCGGACCATATGAGGTCATCACGCGCAATTCGCGAACATATGTCATTTGCAAGAGAGGAAAAAACGTCACCGTTTCTATCGACCGTTTAAAACCAGCGTACATTCTCAAGGAAAATAAAACAATGGAACAGCCTGAGAAAAATCCTGACACCGTGAGAGCTCGTGTTACCCGATACGGCAGACGTGTCCATTTTCCAGACCGTCTCTAGGCCAGTGGAGCAAATATCGGTCAACAACATCAGGCACAAGCCAAACAAAGCAATCGGGGTCGTGTTTCAAAACAGCACGCGGAGTTTCCGATTTCAAAACAGCAACGTTAGCGATGGCAAGGACACACATCGACCTAGAATGTAGGTCAGTGGCGTACGAAATACATAAAACGCAGGCATAAACAATTTATTCACAATAAATACGGATAACTCAACTGGATTATTCAGTATTTTACCATCATCATCACCAGGAGACACCAGCATACGAAAATGGGTGCACAACAGACAAAGGAAGAGATCATCGTCGCACAGACTGCGTCGGGCGGACCAATTTCCAACGACACGTCGACAGGCCAACTGTCGTGGGCAACGCTTGCCTTGATTATCGTCATCATTGCCGCAGTTTCCAGCTACCTGCTATGGACAAATTGCAAAAAGCACATCACCAAAAGAGTCATCAAGGACATGAGAGCAGACGTCCCGGGATGCAGACCTCCGCAGCATCCACCGAGACAGATCTGATTGGACCTTCAAGCGACCACCTCTACCTACTTTCATCGCGATCTACGTGCTGCATATCGCTGGAAGGGGGGTGTGAGGGTGGAAGGAGTCCGCAGACCAGTGAAATGTGTAAATAGCAGTTAAGACAGTTAAGAAAACCTAAAGATTACAACATTTTAATAATCACAATATTTTAATATATTTTATTTAATGTTTTAATAATCAGCAAAACACTGCCGTGCGAACGGAAATATGATCGCCTCCCGCCGGCCAAAGAAATACTCACGTGTCGGATGTCATTGGTCGCATCACAGGAATGAACGAGTAAACAGTGCATTCCTGTCTTTGTGTCGTGAGAAATCCATTGTTGAATTGATAACGTTTGTACCTTAATCAAATTTCGCAGACAAAATTCCAGGAAGCGATCCGCAGTGTGAGAACGTAAACAGCAATAACTTACCCACGCTACGGATAGCATTTCCTTTGTCTACTTTCAATATAAAAACAGACGTGGCAATCCAACAAGAGATCAGTACCTTAAATTCGCTCGTCTTAATAACACGCCGCTCGCTTCAACGTTAAAATAACTTTTATCACAAACACTATCGTCGTAATCTAATTTATAAACTTTGTATTATTCAAACTGTAAATTGAATTTGTAATTTGTATTAAGGGATAATAAATTTGGGGAATTACTTTTATACGCATCAAAACCTTCTGATTCTATTCATCACCTACCCCTCATCACACCATCCCTTGTTACACAACTATTGTCACGACAGTTTAAAATACTCACGATTGCTGCAAGTAAATCCATGCACGTGTACAAGCACTATTAATCTATCTATACTGCTAGATGTGTGTATCTTACTAAAAGATACTGCGTTTTTAAACGAATATAGCTAACTGTCAAACACATTTCGTGATTTTATTTAACTTATTTTTGTATTAAAATAATAAGCATTGCATGGGTAGGTGATTATTTTTTAACTCTGTTAAGGAAACGTACGCTAACTTCTCTTCAATAAATAATAACATAATATAGGTACTCTAATTCTCTTACAAATAACAAATATATAACGATACATGGGCCATATTATATTGTGATCTTATAGTATTATGTTCATTTCAGTACCCCGCAAAATCTGAGAAAGACTTTGGGTTTGTTGACGTCAACCGCGAGCTTATCGAAGATACAGTAAACCCATTTTATGATGAAGATCCTCAACCAGGATGCTCTTATTCAGATTGCAGACCAGTACAACAGGTATGTCCGATTTTATATGTAAAGACTTCATCTCCTCGGTTATGTCTTCTGTCGAAGGTCGGCAACCGAATTGCATTCTATCTCAATTCTGGATCAGCTATAACTATAACTATGTCACTTCTTCATTGAGGTAACCCTATTTAGGTACCCACATTCATATAAGTACCTACTTGAATTAGATTAGTATTTGATCGTTGTACCTGTGTGTTCTAGCTGATGACTATATTATTAAGATTTTTGAAATTATACTTCTTTTGGCGCGTTTGGGTAATCAGATCATAGTGTATTTTTGGCGTGTGACATGTAACACATAATTTATTTTTTCACACAAAAAACGCACTCGATTGGATTCGAACCACCGATTGTTCGCTTATCAGGCGAACGCACTACCTTTACGCCACGGTATGGTACTGGAATCGTGACGATTATACAGTATAATATTATAGTTAAGAATTGTTTCATTGCCTAGGCAGTGATTTATTATTGTCGGCCATTTGCAATTCCTTACGCAAACAAACGTTCAAACGCCAGAATGACAGTTGGTACTTTAAAAATAAAAACAACGAGAAACCATTTTATAATTTAATAATACGAGTTAAAGTGTATAGAAATAAACCAACTGCGTTCCAATATGCGGTTCTGAGTGTAATTTAACAATATAATTAAGAGCTAGTCAAATAATCTAGTTTATCACAAGTTTTATTTTTGTTTTGTTACGCCAAAGAAGTATAAATTCTAACGCGCGTACATAAGTACACACACCGATTTTTTTTCATTACTTATCATATTTGAAACCCACCATCACTCCATAGTTTGTATGTTCATTTTTTGTTAAATACCAAAGCTATTCCGTTTGTGTGAGAGCATTCACTTGTTTTACACTATTCACCCTTTTTCACATTCTATAGTAAGTAAATTACTTTGCTGGAGATAAAATGTGTTGGGCTCTTTCAATTATATCTATCTAGCACTAAAAACTAACACAGCCAAAATAGTGGCTGTTAAAACATATCACTTATTGACAGTTTAGCTTTAGACGGGTAACTTATTGTAACAATAAGCCGTCTCGATACATAAATATGATAAACTACCCTCGATAGCCGCCGATAGCACCCTTTACATAGAATTGATGGGCTGGGATGCATAATAATATAGACTATTTCATCATCATCAGCCTATATCTATCCACTGCTGAATGAAGGCCTTTCCAAGCTGATTCCACTTCTCTCTGTCCTGTGCGTTGCGTTGGCACGTACTTCCGCAAAACTTTATAATTTAATCGATCCAGCGGCCTCTAGGTATACCTTACGGACGTTTTGTACCTCTTGGGTACCATTTAATGACTAGATTTTTCCATCGATTGCCCCCTCTTCGAGCTGTGTCAAGCGCATTTCTATTTGAGGCCTTTGGCTAACTATATTACGAATGAAGACTATTTAAAACTTATTAATTCTGGCAATGATCTCATAGTACTTAAACAATTTCAAAGTCATTGACGATTTTTTTTTAAATCAACATCAAAATGGAGAATAATTAACTATTTCTTTTATTCAAACGAATAATTCACAAGATTTAAGAATATATCATTCTGATTATTGAACATATATAATTTAGAAAAACTTTTTCTGAGAGAGTATATTATAACCAATAGAAAAAATCTTTTTGAAAAAAGTTAGCCACCCCGGCCGGGAATCGAACCCTGCATCTCCACGGGTAAACACCTCAAACGACGCATTTATCCAATATGCTACGGCGTGACATACTAATTGCGATAAATTTTAACTATTGGTCACTTTTTAATACCTACTCATCAGCGCTCTTCGAAATCAAGCTACTTTGGCAATCGATTTTTGTTTCTTAAATCAAAGTAGGTAACTATTTACTATTACTTCGATTACTAACCGACGTCGTGGAATTTCTCCAATATTTTTAGATGTAACTACTTGCACTTGCTAATAATTTATAATTAACTATTTCTTTTTTACTTTTTTCAAAAAGATTTTTTCTATTGGTTATAATATACTCTCTCGGAAAGTGGTTTTCTAAATTATGTATGTTCAAAATGGAGAATGTTTTATGTAGGTACATATCTTAATAAAATATGTATCAATATTACTATGAAAAAGCCGCCCAATTATGTCAATAGATGTGGATAATATCTACCATATGCATGGTTATGATGTCTCTTAATATTGTACATTTATAAATACTGTCATGTTAATATCATCATCAGCCAGGGTCAACCCACTGTTGGATGAAGGCCTCCCCAAGATTATTCCAACTCTCTTGGTCTTGTGTCGTTCGCTGCCACGTATTTCGAACAATCGCCAAATCTTGATTTAAATAAGGCGATGGTTGCGGTCACGCTTTGGCACATCCTATTGAAATTACTGTTCTGCCGGATGAATCCGTATTAAAACAAAATATAAATCATGGTTCGATAGGGATATCCATTGACTTTAACGTGAGCTTTGGCCCCATTTTTAATAAATGTACGACGATGCCACCAGCGTGTAAACCGCACCCAACAGTGCTTTTTTGTGGATCTAGGGAGTTTTCTAAAGTGGTCTTATTCCATGTGGGCACTTTTCCTTATTAACAAACCCGTTAAGCAAAAATGAGCCTCATTGCTAAACGCAATTTTGCTCTAAAATGCAGTTATAAGCTGCGTAAATCGACAACAGCTTTTCTAAGTAAATTTGGATATTTTATTAGCGTTGTTCAAGCGTGGTTCTATTTATGAAGATTTGCCGAGCTAGTAATACTAATCATTAGGTATGCTCACATACTGTAACTTAAAGTTTAGAAAGAATTTTTATTTAGCTACATATTTTTTCCGACTTATACGCAGCGTACATGAAAACTCTGCACTTCTTGTTGGTATTGGTTTGTGTGTCCCTGATAATTATCTTAGGAATTGAAGGCATCCGTTGTTTGTTTTCCCAAGGTGCAACACTAACATGCCATTGGTAATGCCAATTGGGAGAACAATAAGTTTGTACAACCAAATCACTTCAGATATTGTCATATTTCACCAGCGTCAGGATGAGTATAAGTGGGCATTGTTTTATAAATTCTTAAAATAGGTTCTGCTTCACTAATTCAGTGACTTGTTATTTATTTTTTTAATGTCTACACTAATTGTACTGTTTATTGCTTATCTTTTTCTTTTAATAAATATATTTGTAGAAAATACCCTTTTATTCATATTCATTTTCTTCTAAATGTCATGTTGTAAACGTCTTATATGGATAATTTGCATTATTCACCATATTTAAAAAAAAAGAGATTTTGATTATAAATGTCAACGAGTGAGCGCATTGTAACGTATCGTTTTAACAGAAAAACACTTAACAAGCGACGTAGTATCAGTGCTATATTAGTGAACATTATAACATAAGTATATTTTATTGATATTTTATAGATAGTATTGCTTTGGATATATTAATATTCCTATTCTTTTTGTAGATTTCTACCCAAACATGTTTTGCAGTACGTAAGAGTAAACCATTGGATATCGTTAAAAGATATACTGTTGATAATGACCCGAGTAACAACAAAATAGCACATGCAATCAATAAAAATAAGAAAATGATGATGCAGCATTCGGAAATAACCATCGATGAACAGAACATCAAACATGAATTTCAGAAATTATACTTGCAAAAGGAGGTTCGAATTAAGTTGATAAGAGCTACATATTTTCCACGTAACTTTATTTGTAACAATTGTTGTGGAGTGTTTGAAACCGTAAAACATCTAAATCATCACTACGTTTCATGCATGAAGTCTCAGCATCTTAAGTCATACATGACACATACTGGTGAAAAAAGATATCAATGCAACGTGTGTTTTAAAATTTTTCTGCAAATTAGTCATTTAAAGACACATCAAATGACACATACGCGTGACAAAATTTATCAATGCGATGTGTGTTTTAAAAAGTTCACCTCAAATAAAGATCTCGAAAGACATACAATGACACACACTGGTGAAAAAAATCATCAATGCGATGTGTGTTTTAAAAAATTTCTGCAAATGGGTAATTTAAAGACACATCAAATGACACATACGGGTGAAAAACCACATCAATGCGATGTGTGTTTAAAAAAATTTCTGCAAATTAGTCATTTAAAAACACATATAATGACACATACGGGTGAAAAACCACATCAATGCGATGTGTGTTTTAAAAAGTTCATCGCAAATAATAAACTTAAAAGACATAAAATGACACATACTCGTGAAAAACCATATGAATGCGATGTGTGTCTTAAAATATTCTCTCTAAATAGTAATCTCAAAAAACATAAAATGACACATACTGGTGAAAAACCACATCATTGCGATGTGTGTTTTAAAAAGTTCACTACAAATAACTATCTCAACATACATAAAAAGATACACACTGGTGAAAAACCACATCAATGCGATGTGTGTTTTAAAAAATTTCTGCAAATTGCACATTTAAACATACATAAAATGACACATAGTGGTGAAAAACCACATCAATGCGATGTGTGTTCTAAAAAGTTCATCGCAAATAGTAAACTCAAACAACATAAAATGACACATACGGGTGAAAAACCACAACAATGCGATGTGTGTTTTAAAACATTCACCACAAAAAGTCATCTCAAAAAACATAAAATGAACCACACTGGTGAAAAACCACAACAATGCGATGTGTGTCCTTAAAAGTTCATCAAAAATAGTGATCTCAAATTACATAAAATGACCCATACTGGTGAAAAACCACATCAATGCGATGTGTGTTTTAAAAAGTTCACTGCAAATAGATATCTCAAAATACATAAAAATACACACACTGGTGAAAAACCACATTAATGCGATGTGGTTTAATAAAATAAAATTGCATCAATCGAGTGCATTCATTCAATGAAATATCCTGGTAATTTCTTGGTTAGTACGTAAATGGATGCTGCCTTAAACATTATAGTATACGTAGACGAAAACGACGTGATTATTGGGTGCCTCCTTAATACGATCATCCTAGCGAACATTTTCCGCAGAATTTCAAATGTGTGTATCAAGCCTTGATTATTTCTTATAATTGGGTCTCACATTACTTATTGATACACCCTCAGGAAAGTGTTCCTCCATTAACGTCCACCATGGAAAATTGCAATTTTTGTAAAATCAATAAATGAATAAACATATATTAATACTATCGACCGAATGTATGGATGAGGATTTAGGTATGTTGTGACGTTGCAGACGTCACCATCGGGCTAATTAACAATCATAATTAGTGGAGAGGTTTTTCTCTCGCGGGCAACACTAAAATCCTGCGGTTGGCACTTCAAGCTTCCGGGTTGGATGAGTGGTGGGGGATCGATGTCAGGCGATCGAATTTTGTTTGGATCTCCTTCCTTTTCTGGCTGACCCTTGGGAACGAGAGAACGTCGGGAGGAGCGATTCCCGCTTGGCAATTTGCCAAGCGGCTGTAAATACATTTCAATTTCATTTTTTTAGTATTAATTAATTTTAAGTTTTTGTTTTAATTATAACCTCACTCACATGTGGATATTTTGGTTTAAGTTTAAGTTAGTTGCTGAGAACTTATTGTGTTAAAATTTTAGTTTGCAGACGCTGATATTGTGTCTTTTGTATAACGTAAATGTTTATGTATTATAACATCGTCGTTTGTGAACGGTGGTGATTTTTCTATGGCGTCATGTCGCCATTTTTGTACCATTGACTTTTAATTGCATTTTCTTTAAATACAGTGAGGTTAAAATTATCACGGTGTTTCATTTAATTTAATTGTATCCCGTAATATTATGTTCTTTTATGTTCTTTTCTTTCATAGAAAAGGCTTTGGCGTCCAATAGAGTCAAGTTTTCAGTGCTCGCAATTAACTCCTGCAGCGGTATGGTAAACATTATCCATCGAATACCAATTGATTTCGATGGTCCTTTCCGTAACAGGATTGGAATTCATCAGAGAGATAGTGTGGAAACCCAGTACCCTGAGCTAGCGGTGCCTGTTATCTACATAGCTTGGATAACAGTGTTAAATGATGGTCGGTTGTTATTTTTCATTTAACAATGTATAAGTCTATATTAGGTGAGTTTATATGTATTTTTTTTAAATTAATGTTATAAAAAAGTAGGTTACATGTAAGAGTATTATTAAACACTAATATCTCATTTGTTACCTCATCAATTATTTTTCTTAGAATTGACGATTTACACCTCTTGAATGTGGTATTTTTATTGTTCATAAAGAATAAAACGCCTTTACAACATATTAAAAACATTTTTTAATAATTTTGAGGATAGTTTTAACTTGTATCTGTGTTGAATGGGAACTGGATAAAACTAAAAATTAGATAATTCAAACTTGTGGTTAAAAATTATTTTGACTCAATACCTAGGTACTTCAAACCACATACTCTGACGCTTCCGACTAAAGACAATATATATAGTGAGCATATTCAAGTTATTATGAAAATCTATTTGTAATGTTTGCTCTAGTGTCGAGTAATGATCCCTGCGCACACGCGCACACCTACCAAAATGTCTCTGCACACATGTTTTCATCCCCCGCACAGTCTTCACTTCACACAAAAATGTTGTAAATGAAAGATTCATATACTTATATAAAATAAAGATATCGCGGAAATAACTGCCAATCAATAATCTGCTGACAGCTACAGATTAATCCCTAAATTAATATCTAATATCTTGTAAATACATTAATCAGTAATAATTATTAAAAGATACTCAAGTCCATAAAAGTATATTCTGGAATAATTAAGGAAAACTGATTAATTTAATCAAAAAGATTATTGTGAGCTAAAAGTGAAACACACAAAATAATAATATAAGATATGTTCATTAAAAAAACTACACCTCAGATAAAACGTTTTATAAGTACTCGACGAGGGGTGTTTTAATATTTATCGAGCAAAAATTACATAGCTCCATCAGTATACGTTGTCTGCTGAATGAGGGCGCCACTTGTTAACATTTGACAGAGCATTAAATACTTTTTATACTGTGATGAGCTTAGTTCTAAATATGAACACCGGACGATTTATGATGAAATATTTATAGTAAGTATAATCATAACATTAATTTTACTTGCATATCTTAAAATCCACTTTGTTAATCATTTTTAATATAAATTTGGTAACCTATTTCAATCTAAAATTTCAATTTCTTGTCTTTCTTCTCTTTCTGCCAATTCCTAGTGAATTATTTCATTGTAAAAATCAAGTACTAAGGATCAATGTATTTTATCAATTTTTTTATATCGTTAATTTTTTCTTGTTTATTGGTATCCTTAAAAGAAAGGAACAGTTATATCGGGATTCTACCATGTTATTGTTGCAGATTTATTGATTTGCAATATTATTTTGGAATCAAAATCGCGATCACAAGAATGACCACTAATTGGAAAATAAATGATGAGTACTATTTTCTGGAATTTGGATCTTTTATTAATGTAGAATTGTAGATCTTGTTACCTTACCTGACCTGGATATACCTAGTAACTATTGAATAATTACCCAAAATAAGTGCTTCCTTATAGTGAAAACAAACATTTGTTTTAAATTTAGCACAATATTTATTGGTATAAATTATTGAAAATAGGTTTATAATTTGTATATTGCTACTAATTTTTAAGAGAATAAAAATATTATGTACTATTACCAAATTAATACAACCCTTCTCCATAAAAAGGTCTCGAATGCCGTATCAGGAATTTAACATCAATATTAAAATACCCTTGAAAAACCTAAGTAAATGTTATCGCGAGACGCATTTGCCAGGACGACGCGGGGCAAATCTTTTGCTGGTGACAGGAGCCGAGGAATTCTCAGAAGGCCCGCCCTAGGCACACAGCAAGCAAACAAATCACCGTAATTTGTTCGCAAGTTTGCAAGCGACTCCCCCTTACCCCGCAAGGGGAAAGGGTCCCCTGCAAATATAGTTTTTAGCGCGGCAGTTGAAAAACATCCCCGTGATGTAAGGGTCACGCCCGTCACACATAGCGGGCGTAGGCCCTTCAATAGAAAAGAAAAATATAAAATCTAACTTCCCGCTTTTGCACACTTACAAAAACAAAAGGAATAAATGTAGCTGCCCGTTTAATAAAACACATACGTGGCCGTGTGACGTCTATAACGCGAGATAGTAATAAACAAAGAAATTGCCCCGGGAAACGTGGCGGGACGCGGTAAAAACAAACCCGCGCTTGACATGCCAGTGTGGTGCGAAGTGAAAGTTCCCGGCATATCGTTTAAAAAAAAACAGTGTTTATCATAATGTAATATTACCAAGCCTTCCTTTAATGTAATTAATGATGTAATTCAAACAATGCCTGTTTTAATTAATGTGAATAAAGAAAAAAATAGTCCCACTGAACTGTCAAATCAAAGATGTGTTTTATAAAAATTATATCCCGTGATGTCCACACCCCCCAATCGAAGTAATGCTGATGAAGAATCCCGCCAGTCCACATGTGAGTCCACCTTTCTTCTCGGTATTAGTACCTATAACGTTAGTTTTAAAAAATCATACATTGAAAAGATCACAATATAAAACATTACTTCTTATTGTAATAGGTGTTACTAAAGCAGGTAAAGAAATTGCTTACATGTTGTTTCCTATAGGTATCGAATATTTTAACATGCTAAATTACTGAGAAAAACCTGTTCAAAAAAAGTTACAGAACTTGGAAGCCAAATACGTTTTGCGTCTGCTAGCAGCCCTGTTGGAAACATTGGAGTTATTTGACTTATAGTTGAAGCCACACCCAAATTGTCCCCATTTGAGGATGTCGCCTATGGGGATCTAAAGAGACCCGAACCATTTTCGAGCGGACTCGTAGTAATACGAACAGGAATCTATTACAAAACAGACAAGTTTTTGACACTATAAACTTAAATTTATTACCTATCTAAAATATTATTTGTTATTCTATAAAAAAATTCTATCTAAATCTATTCAAATTTCCGTATTTTGCCGTACGCCTTTGACAAAATACCGACAACGTTGTTTTGTACCTCGCCATTGTTGTGAGATTGCAAGCAGGGGTGGGGCATGCGTCTTGCCGGCACAGCGCCATCTTTAGATTAATACAGCCTGAGCATATTATTATCTTTTTGCACAAGCAACGCGTGGTCCACTGTTCAGCTGTCAAAATCAGATCCCAGATTGCTTGACACAATATTGATTTCCCTTTCTCTTTTCAAATTGAATTATACAAAATTCTCAAAGCAAATATAATAACTACCTACTATCAGTGTTATTTATAAATAATATACATTCCTGTTATTATTCAGCTGTCAAAGTCAGACTAGTCCTTCACACAAAAACCGGTGATAATATCGATTTCCAAAAAATATGTAGCATTGATCTATGCATTACATTTTTTGTAGACGGTGTGTTAATGCTAGTGTATTATTTATCATGTAACTCATCTATCCAAATCAAACCATTCCCTGTGTGAACACGACAGACGCGTCAGTATGAGCACTCTATAGAACAATGACAGGTCATCCATAGACAACAACGGGAGGGGCGAAAAAAGTAGGACCAGTCGTTGTGAATGTCTCGGCTTTCTACTTGAGTCAGCAATGCATTAACCTAACCCATTAGGTTAACTTCACTAAATGTCACTTAGTGTCTTTGAATGATCAAAAAATTATAGGTAATTTCTTTGCCATATTATTATACTTATTAATTTTTTACGTCACTCGTATAAAATTGATAACGCAATGATTCATTGAATAACTAGCTACTAAATGCGAAAACAAGTTAATTTTTATGATATTACGCAGAAGCATAATATAAAACCTACGCGAATTTCAGGATCCCAATCAGCGAATCCAGACGTCCTGATTTTTGTGGGACTTCCCGAAAAGAAAAAATTGATTGTCCCGTGCGGGATAACTAAATTATTCACGATTATTCAACAAAAATACAAATTATACGTTTAGGTTTAGACATAGGTTCCTATTCAAGTTATTCCCGGAAGAAGACACTTAAAATATTTTCAAGCTAATTTTATTTATTTTTAGAACAGGTAGGTACCAACCATAGATTAAATATAAGAGTAGCTTGATATCAAAGTGGGACAAACACCACGTCCCACTAAATTCATGTTTTGAACGATTATGGTAGTGCAAGTGGTGCTCTCTTCAAAAAATCCGTCAAAAGTATCAAAAACGGTAGTTTTCATTATAGATTATTGAGTTTAATTTTGGTAGTTTATATGAAAAACGGACACTTTATGCCCATGTTTGTGTCTCCTGTAAATTTTTGTAAATGGCTTATGTCCCACTTTGATACCAAGCTTCTCAAACTTCCCAACATTTATTGCTATACTGAACGTGTATTGTCTCAGACGAACTAAATTTAAAATGGTGAGATGCTAGAAGCAGAATGATTATGATGTGTCTGGAAACAAATGCGGCAGTTTTTAAAAATTAATAAAAACAAAAATGGGATTTTTCAGCAGCTGCCTCCAGAAAATTGCCACTTTTGTTTCTATCAATTTTTAAAAATAGGTAACTATGAAACGTTATACCAACATGTTGCTTCTCAGTACGCCTACCAAATTTAAACATAACTACCAAATTTAAAAATCATAACTACGGCTTTTCACCAGTGTGTGTTATTTTATGCCTTTTAAGTGTACTGCGACGCGAAAAATTGATTGAACATACATCGCATTTATATATTTTTTCACCAGTATGAATATTTCTATGTTCAATTAGATTACCAAGCGAATAGCTTTTATATGAACAATAATCACACCGATGTGGCTCTTCGTCACTATGCGACCTTTTATGCACTCTAAGTGTACTAACACGCGAGAAATTGATTGAACATACATCGCATTGATATTTTTTTTCACCAGTATTTTTTGTTGTTTTACAGTTTATATGTTGTTTTAGAGTACCAAGCAGAGAGCATTTATATGAACAAAAATCACACATATATTGCTTTTCGCCACTATGTGTCACTGCATGTCTTTTTAGATAAACGCACAACGAGAATGATTTTGAACATATATTGCAATGATAAGGTTTTTCAATAGTATGTTTCAATTTGTGTGTTTTGAGATCAGCGCGCATCGAGTATTTAAACAAGCAAACATCGCATTGGTATGATTGTACTTTCATATGTCTAATCTTGTGTTTTTCGAGGCGAGCAAGACACAAGCTTTTAAACGAGCATACATCGCATTGATGTGATTTTTCTCCATGACTTATTATTTTATGTATGTTGAACGTACTGAGCCTCGCGCATTTAAATGAACAAACTTCGCATAAATATGGTTTTGTACCAATGTGTCTGAATCTGTGGCTTTTGAGTTCACTAGGACTATTGAATTTACTAGAGCAAATATTGCATTGATATGGCTTTTCACCAGTGTGTGTCATTTGATGTAATTTCAGTGAACCAAGGCGCGAGAAACTGTTTGAACAAACATCGCACTCATATTTTTTTTACCACTATGTTTCCTGGCATGTAGTCTAAGTCCATCACGTCGCAAGCATTTATAAGAGCAAACACCGCAGTGAAAGACTTTTGTTGCAGTATGTGTGATTTTATGACTTTGGAGATATTTGCGTCTCGCAAATTTACGAGGGCAGATATCACATTGATACGGCTTTCCGCCAGGATGTTTCCTTATAGTGTGTATTTCGAAATCATCAAGCTTCGTGGATTCAAATGAGCAAATGTTGCATAGATATGATTGCTTACAAGCGTTTATAATTTTATGGCTTTTGAGAGTAGTACGTTTCGTACATTTACGAGAAATATCTAATTGATGTGGGTTTTCACCAGTGTGCGTCAATTTATGTATTTTTAGATCACTACGCAGAGAGCATTTAAATGAACAATAATCACACTGATATTGTGGCTTCTCATCGCTATGTGTTATTTTATGTCTTTTGAGAATAGCGTGCAATGAGAATGATTTTAAACATACGCTGCAATGATAAGGTTTTTCTACGGTATTTGTCATTTTATGTATGTTTAATATCGCAGACTTCGCGCATGAATTAATTTTATGGCTTTTCAGTGCACTTTGGGATCCGAGAACCTCGTAACAATCACTGCAAATGAAATTACGTGGATATAGAATGACTCTTTTCACCTTAAGCTGAACCACCTTCGGAGAATTGAGTTCTTTTAACACTTCCTGTTTCACGTCTTGATCATCTATGGTCATGTGTGAATACTTTACCCTCGTATCTTGTATTTGTTTGGTAGCAGAATCAAGACGTTTGTAGAGTTCATCCCCATTGTTAAATTTATCGGAATTCATTGTGCTCAGCGTTCTTCCATGCTTATTATGACATGCATATATTATATATGGCTGGAAGAAATATATACAAGATGATTAATATTGTTGTAATCGAAGTATGATTTTTGTAATGTTATAAATGAGCGATAAAATAACAAATTTTGTTTTCCTGTGACGTCAAATTACTTGAGACTTTATATTATGACTTATTAACAGCGGATGGTGTCGCAACATGGTGTCTTTTTCGACGGCTAACCTAGCGATAGTCATGAGATTTAAATAACATATTATACAGAGCTATTCCCGAAAGACGCAGGTTCGATTCTAACTGGGTATAAAAAAAGATTTTTTTCTATTGGTTATTTATTTCTTAGAAGTGTTTTCAAATTATGTTTGTCCATTGAAAATATTGTAACAATCATAAATATTGTGAATTATTTCTTGAATAGAAAAAATAGTTAATTTCATTATTATCAAGTTCAAGTAAGTTACAACATCTTGGAGTGATCCGTGACGTCGGTTTGTAATTAATGTAATTAATACCTATTTTCATTTAAAATACAAAATCTAACTGCCGATAATAACTCAATTTAGAAAGCGCTTCAGAGAATATTGTAAAAACTAATATTTTAGAATTCGTCGCAATTAGATAAGATGCATATATCACTGTGTTCAATGAGCGTGGGCGCGAATTCCGAGATGCAGGTTTGATTTCTACTGGGTGTCAAAAAGATTTTTTCTATTCTTATTCTTTTGTTCTTTCTATTCTATTGTTCAAACCATAAATCTTGTGAATTATTCCTTGAATTAAAAAAAGGTTAATACATAGTTATGTATATTAGCACCTTTACATTATTAGTGACTTGCCAGATATATTTTCAAACTATTTCTGTATATCTTCCAATTATAAGCGTGCATCTAAATATCAAACACGTTATGCGTCAATAATTCGCAAGAATATGAGGCGGTGTACGCGTGTCTAGTAATCGAACAATTGTATCAAGATGGCCACGCGGCTTTAGCGTCGGCCTACACCGTCGTGGGTCCGAGGTTTGAGTCCTAGGTCTGGCAAGTACACATATTGTGTTTCAATTTGTGTATGGGTCAGATTATTGACCTAATAGGTTGAGCAAGAGGGAGACATCCATTTTTCGTAAAAACAAAAATATGTTAATACAAATCTCTACTCTGTGGAGGCCCACATGAACTGATTAGGAACGAACCTAGATCTGAAAAATTAATACTCACCAAAGACGGATTTGGGCGTTCCCCAGATTCGACGAACGTATGACAGCTTTCATTGTCAGTCTCTCTGAGAAGAGGATCAACTTCACATATTATTTCCACGTCAGGTTTGATGTCGACCTATAAACAAAATAGTAAGTATGCACTGTCATTAATATATTTAGGCTCAAAATAAATAATGTGTTTGACGAGATATCGTTGTATAACAGAATCATTAAGCCTATTCCAGACCAATTTAAATACAGTGTCACCTTAAAGCAGACTTAGAATGCGGCACCTTTAACTTTTACTTTCAAATTGTCAATGGATAGATTTTGACCACAGGGAATCCATAGAAAATTGGAAACGGAGTTAGTACATTGTACTATCCCCACGTTTGTTGTCCTGGTTTGTAGAGTTTCCTTTGAAGAGAAATGAGCTTAAGCTGATACTAAGGCTAAGAACAGGACACACAAACGGTAAACGATTTGATTTCCTCATGGGAAGAAGCGATCCGCAGCTCTGCAATGAATGTGATGTTTTGGAGGATATTGTACATATGCAGTACAATGCGCAAAATGTAAACAACACAGAGTACAGCTGCGTACTGCGGATATCATTGAGAATGCAAGTGCCTTGGAGTTGAGTAGGACGGAAGAGATTGGCAGAATTGTAAAGTTTTTTAGCAGAATTGGAGTGAGGGTCTGTTCGGCGCATCCTCTTCTAGATGAGAAGAGGCGATATGATAAATGACACACAAATGAACCCACAAACAGTCTAATATACCTGGGAATAACCTTAGACTGGACGCTGTCCTATAAAGAACACTGCATTAATACAAAAAAGAAGACAGAGGCCAGAAACAGCATTCTGAGAATACTAAGTGGCAATACGTGGGGAGCTCAACCACATACACTCAGGGTCTCAGCCCTTGCACTATGCAACTCGGTGGCCGAGTGCGCTTGTCCGGTATGGCACAAGTCTGCGCACAAGAGACATGTGGACACTGCGCTTAACGAACTCTGCCGGATCGTGATGGGGTGCTTGACACCCACGCCTGACAACAAAGTTCACATGCTTACAGGAATCCCCACCCCACCCCGCCAATCTGACGCTAAACTGCAGCTCGAGTTGAAAAGGCAGCTCAAGAGAGGGGCCCGCGACACATCATGCCATGTGTATCAAATGTGCAAAACAAGCATCAAATCCAGAAGCAACTTTATGGCAACAACCATACCTCTGACCGTCCCACCCGAAGAAGATATACTATCCGCATGAGAGGCGAACCTAGCCTCTGAGGGTCTCGAAGATTGGATGAAGCCAGCAGAGCATCTCCCACCCGGAACTAATCTCGGGTACCGTACGTGGAAAGCCATAAACAGACTGAAAATCATGGTAGGGCGCACTTGAGACAACATGGTGAAGTTGGGGTTCTCCGATGACCAAACCTGTGAGTGCGGTGAAATGCAAAGCATGGAGCACCTTTTTTCATGCACGGCTTGCCCAGAAAGCTGCAATTTCGACGAGGTCCTATAGGCGAGGAAAATGGTGTGGCCTTTGACAACTTCTGGAGTGACACAATGTAGCTATTGAAGATCCGACACGACGAAGAATACTGAGACTTTCTGGAGAGATGAAAACGGAAAATTAACAAAAATAAATGATTCTAATTAATTCACATAGGTATAACATGTAAAAACAAAGCTAAAACAATACAGATAAACTAAACTATGTGAAGAGAACTACACGTCCTAATATGACGCCATATTTTTTTTAAAAGTATTATAAATACTTGGCCTTTGTTGGCGACCAGCTCGGTCGGCCCGATGGGATTTTTTAAAACTATTCTAACTTCAAAGTTTCTAATGAAGCGACAGCAGCGTCTGCTTTTTGAATATATCTAATATTGTCATTGGATCCTTCATTCGCCGCCTTTTAAAATGTGCCGCATCTAAACAATGCATATCCTGCGAAACCCCACGGAACGTCACCGTAAATATATTATATCTGCCTACAAACAACTGACCTATACAATAATTACATATGAAGCTAGACGTCACAGTGTATAGGTATAAGGACACTTAATGAATGTCCACACCTGCAAACGACGATACCACATAATACAAATTTGGCGTAAGTTCTGAATTGAAACAATCCACACCTGTCGTACAAAAGTAATTCTTATCTATACATATTATAGTCCCACGTGCAAACGTTGACGTCATCAAAGCCGTCGCATCGAATGTCTTCGAGAAAAGGTGCTGAGTAGGATACGTGGCCCTATACGTGGAAACCGGGTGCACTACACCAGGGAACACAGAATTAATGGGGACTGAAATACCTAACGGGTGTGGAGTAAGAGGCAATCGATCTAAAGTGTGGAAGACTATGGAATAAAATAAACACATGTCAAGAATACACTTGTATTTCGTTCTGACAACTGCTCTCGGTTTAGGCACTGAAGTTCATTCAATATTGGTGTATTGTAAGGCTGCAACACACACTATTGCACGTCTATAATGTGAGGTTCATTTTCGTAGAAGACTCTCGCGTGGTGCAGTGTGTAAGGCGCTCGCCTTCCATCCGGGAGCTCCGGGTTCGACCCAGTAAGGTTAAAAATATATTTACATAATCTAATAGATAGGTAAATAAAAAAAGCCAGGGAGTTTTGCCACTGTTATTGGGCTTCACGGCCTGTTGTGGTGTTTAACAAAGAAACAAAAAGAAAAAAAACCCTGCATCAAAAGGTAGTGTATTGGGTTATTATAGCATAACGGAAGTCTATTTATTAATCTGTTCTGTGCTCAAAACCCTCCAATAAGTATATTGGGTACAAGTTGTTATGGGGAAGCCAGCGGCAAACACATTTTGAAAATAGCCGATATACTGGATTATTTGTTAGGTTGAGTTAGTTTAGGTCAGGTTAAATTAGGTAAGGTTATAATTATTGAATTCAAAAATTAGGTATGACAATATCGGCTATGACAATTAGCGCGGTTCCCGCCTGCCTTCCCCATAACCGTCTTGTACGAAGTTGTAATGATCAAAACGCCAATCTTGGTAGATATATAATGTATTTTACTGCGAACCGACAACATATTCAAAGACACTGACAGACAAGCTGTGTACATGGTTACTGTTTTTTTTAAGAATAAATAACGCGTGTCATGTGGTGTAACAACAAGTAAATTACTATGGGGTGGTTACTACTTGTCCACACTTCATTTAATATGATAATATGACCGCATTGTGTTTCAAACAATTGGTTCTGCACCTTCATTGGTATGCGACAAGCACTGTACAATAATTAGAAAACTTAAACATACTATATTATTTCGAATGCTCGATACGGAATTGTTGAAGAAAATGTGGTTGCGACGTTTGTCCTTCCGGGCTGTGCGAGCGCTTTATCGGTATATAGATAGAACTGAACGACGTTCCGGGATCGGTGTCAACGTCTTCTGGTTCACTTTTAATTTCCATCTTTAAAAATGTTACGTAAATTGAATGAACAATAATTGGCATCAGTGACAGCTGACAGCTCACGAAAACGTTACTAAAATAGTGTCAGTGTTGCCACACCAGAGAGAAGGTTGCACTAAAAAACGACGAAATAAAATTTAGTTATAATAATATGTGTGGTAGATTAACATAACAACTCATTGAGAGCAACGTAGGTATGTTGGTAAACAATCTATGTACCTATTTAGGAGAATGCTTCCATCCAATGAATTGGGTTCCGGCAGCTAAACGACTCACTGAACAGCTGACTTCGGTTCAGAACTAGGTAGTCTGAAGTTTCATACCAAACCATTTCTGACGGTCAGAGAATGGTTTGATTTTGGCTAGAACAGTGAACCAAACGCAAATCTTAAACGGTTTACCTACTTTCTACGCCTTCGATAATAATTATTTTACTTATATTGTCTATGGTCATACGGATGAAAACATCACTGGAACGCACCTTTAGTCATTTGTCTATTGACACTTCTTTCAATCTTCTTAGCCACAATAATTGTGATATTTTGCGTCAATTAAACTTCGTAAGATGGATGTAAAATGCGAACTAACGGATTTTGAATATGAAGCAGAAGTGCAGCAATGGTTTGATGTGCCAATAATCCATCCAAACAATCCGGTTACAAACATTTGTATAAAGCAAGAGAATGCTTTTGATGCCAACAGCACTATTGAGGTTAGGTTTTCCAAACTTATTAATCATTGTAAGATTGTGTTTATTCTTCATTGAAGTGGTGTCTCACTAATGCAAATAAAACAGTTGCACGATATATTGGACTTTACTTACTGAAACATGACGTAATAAATTATACATCGTTGTATTGATACTTCACAAGGATCATTTGACCAGATAACTACCTACCTATAGGTTCTGCGTCTCTGTGGCTGCTGGTTTACTACTTTCATTATTTTGAAGACAACTTTATTATTGAACATTTATTAATAATAGTAGACAGTATCGAATCGTGTTAATAGGTCACATACAGAAACGGTCATGTGTTTGCGCACAACGCTTAATAATAATATATAGGTGTAAACACGTATTATAAAATACCTTCTGTCTTGTTTTTCAGAGCCCTGTAACCAGCCTTGCCGATATTAAAACTGAGATTGATTCTCTCCTAGTTGATTTCAAAGATGAATTTTCCGAAGACAGTGATCCGCAACCCAGTTGCTCATATTCAAAAAGCGAGCCAATAAATCAGGTACCTACTTACCTATTTATACAATATTTTAAATAGGTAAATATTATGTAATTCACATCGTACTTGTATGCGATCAATGCGATCATTTCAACTCAAGCTCAACACAACCCAATGGGCCAGGTACGTTCATTTACAGGTTCACTAATAACACAACTATAAAATTTATTTTATATTCGAAAGATCGATATGTTCTCGATCGATATGATATATTCTCAACGAAGAAAACTCTGGTCACCCAATTTGGATGTCACTTATTCGAGCACTGCTGGTCGTACATCGTGAACAATATTGGCTTCCATTGGGTTTATCTGCGTAAACCAGTGAATCCACGAAGTTTTACAGGAAATAATCCAGATATAACAAATCGCACGACCTTGGTGGAGGCCAATATTTGGCAGTTCTATTTTTCAAAATCAACTAAAGCAATCGAAGACCTTGGCGTAAAAACAGCAAATGTCACAAAACACTTTTTTTCAGAAGAGGGTAAAAACCTAATATCTTGATTGTCAAAAAATATTTTATTGATTTGACAATGAGGAATCATAGAGAAACTCTATATTCACTATATGGATATTTCTGTTATTTTTTAATCATAATACAACTTTTAATAAGGTTTGGACATATTATTTACCTACTAACAAACGACTTCAATGTTTCTAAAAAATCAAGAGTTAAGTATTAAAAAAAAATATTTTAATCACGTGCGGGTTAATACTGATTAGTTTCATATTATTATTGATTTAATTTAATAAAACACATTTTTAGTAGGTATCTACTTATTCCACTTTTAATAAATAAATCTGGACCCGTTTCGTCCGCCTCTGTTTTTCTGCCAACTGTTTTCAACAGTTGAAAATATCCCTCTAAGGCAGACGAAACCTGTCCAAATTCATTTATTAAGAGTTGAATAAGTACTAAAAATGTGTTTTATTAAATTAAATCATCTATAATATGGATTTACACCATAAATTGATAGTTAGCACGAAAAAAGAAAACCGATTTTCTTCACAACATTGATTATTGAATCAATCCCACAGCCCAGAGAAACAGAAATGTTCGCAATGCACTTCCCCTTACTAGTGACGTTACCCCGCTCTGGTTATACCAGGACCGGGTAAGAGCGTTATAGGGCGTTATACCTTCAACCGGTCATGCCCTCTAGATCAGATTGAGAACCCTTGCTTTAGGCTAGCTCAGTTCTAAGTCGGAGGGGGTACCTAGTCAAATAAAAGTTCTTATCGACACTTTCGAACACACCGCAACAATATTGTTATATTAATCGTTCAAAATCGCCACCCAATAATAGGCTGACGTCAGAATTCTTTAGATACTTTTTAAATCTTTAATCCAAATTCGTTTCGCACCCACGTGCGCGAAACGTCAAAGAACAGCTGATAGCTGTCATCCAGTTCTTATACTGAATTATGTTTCCGAAAAAAAAGATCGCGAATTTATTTCAAATAAAAAAAAAATCTTCAGCAGTATTGTTTTAATTATTTATTAGATTATTATTATATATTATATTATACGGAACTATCTTACAATAATCATCAGTCATTTGTTGAACTATGCATTTAAGTATGGTTTATGATAAATTTTCCATGATGCGTGTTCTCAACACAAAAATAGTATTGGAGGGCCATTTTGGAATAAAATACGTAATTTTTATGGGAGAAAAGGGTTGTATTTTAATTTAATTTTGAATATAATGACAGTATTCTCCGATCGTAGCAACTACCACATCATGCAGACTGTATTTTAGATACTTACTTGTTGTATGATATCAATCTCATCCATATATGCAACATGCTTCATTTATGCTTCATTTTTTAATAAATCATGATTTCACCAGAATGTGAATCACAAAAAGCAGTGAATTTATTTGATGTAATTGAGTCTGTAGGGTCTCACCTATATTGGACTCCATGTACACCAATTTTGTCTATTAACCAATCCGTATCCGTAGTCATGAAACTAGCAATATTTCTCCTGACATCAAATTTGAAGTCTCCCATGTGCTTTGTTATAAATTAATAATATTATAAAAAACAAATACCTTCTTTAAAGGGTGTAGTCATGTGCTGTGGTTAAAGATTCATCTCTAAAGTAAGATATTCTTGGTTCACGTTTTCTTGCATACAGCGTATATTTTTAGTGCGGAGTCATTAGACCCTTACCCTAATCTGTTGCAGACGAGACAAATAAAATTAATGGAAATTTGTGTTCAAATAACTCTTTGCGACCAATAATTCATAGACAAAAACGAAGTGTGCCGCAAAATTGGGCAAGCCAAACGTTATTAATTTATTTGCACATTAATAATAGTGATGATATTTTTTAATAATCATGTTCCAAATTAACAATATATTGAAACCAACAGTAAAGGTTTCTACTGGGAATTATTGGCCTCATTTAATCTAATACGGAATAGCACCTGTCGTTAATCATCTTTTAAATCATGTGGAATTCTGATGCATGAAATATTAAAATACTGTCAATGATCGAGGTTGCTTGATGAATTTTGAATATTATAATTTTCTAGCTTTGCCTTTCAGCATGGCAGGCACTGTGCACACTCTCAAACGACACTAAAACAGAACACGATATAATTATTGTTCTCGGAGATGATGTATACATACATATAAGTGCATTGTTTTGACCCACTTATGGATCTTTCCGTAACAATATTTCACTCTCACTTCGCTATTTAATAATATCTGAAGTAGCTGAAAAACAAAAGTGTCAGAAAAACAAAATGAAAATTATAACTCATAATTAATAATATTGATATCGATTTTTACGATTTTTCTAGGTTTCTACCAAGGGATTTTTTACGAGGCATCACGATACAGATGAGAGTCAACAATCCTCAGACGATGACATCCAGGATAGAACGATACAGTATTCAGAAGAGACGATAGATGAGAACAACATCAAACAAGAAATCTTAGAACGAGATGCGCCGAAGGAAATTCGACTTATTCTTAAAAGAGTAATCCATTTCTCACATAATTTGATTTGCTGCAATTGTAACGCAGTTTTCGGATCCGAAAATGCTCTAAAAACTCACCAAATGCTGCACATGGACGTGATTCCTGATCAAAATCAAAGTATAGTAGTCTCGCAACATAGTAATGTCAGAGTACTTAAAATGACAATTACTGGTGAAAAACCTTATAAATGTAATGTGTGTTCATATGGGTCCTCGAGACTCAATGATCTTAAAAAACATAAAATGACACATACCGGTGAAAAACCTTATAATTGCAATGTATGTTCATATAGATCCACGACACCATGTCAGCTTAAAAGACATAAAATGACACATACCGGTGAAAAACCCTATAAATGTGATCTATGTTCATATGGGTCCTCGAGATTCGGTGATCTTAAAAAACATAAAATGACACATACCGGTGAAAAACCTTTTAAATGCAGTGTGTGTTTATATAGATGCTCGCATATTGGTGATCTTAAAAGACATAAAATGACACATACCGTTGAAAAACCTTATAATTGCAATGTATGTTCATATAGATCCACGACATCATCTCAGCTTAAAAGACATAAAATGACACATACCGGCGAAAAACCTTACAAATGTAATGTATGTTCATATGGGTCCTCGAGACTAGGTGATCTTAAAAGACATAAAGCGACACATACCGGTGAAAAACCTTATAAATGCAATGTATGTTCATATAGATGCTCGCTACTTAGTAGTCTTATAAAACATGAAATGAGACATGTTCGTGAATAACCTTTATAAAACAATATTTATTATTCATATTATGCAGGTGATACTTTTCGCATTCCTGAATAGTATCTTCAAGTGACCTAGCTCACATTGTGTCTGCGTAAAGTATTCAACCCATGTGTGCTACCAACGCTCACGTAAGTATCGGAGACATGAACTCTTATTAAGATATATTTAAAAAAAGAATAGCTAGCGCAAATTGATATGAAAAGGTGCTTCTTGAGCACAACGGTTAACAATTGGAAAAAAAACTAATGGATAAGGGAGCAGACAAAAATACGCGATGTGATCGAGCTCACTAAGCAGATGAAATGGTAATAGACTAGAGATGTCTCTCAGTGAGTGGACAACCGCTGGACAAATGCCGTCCTACAGTGGTACCCAAAGAGCGGAGCTCTAAATGCCCATAGGTACACCCTTAATCCCGCTGGATACATGATGTTTGGAGAATGCACGTGAAAGCAAAAAAACTAGGTACCGAGGAGGTAGCTTTACTGGGTTTCGATAAAAAAACTTTAACCTGCTTCCAGCTAATTAGATTCTAGCTTCCTGGAAAGTAGTTAAATACCATTTATCTATTGATTATACACTGGAGACCTACGAAATGTTGGTATGACTTGGAATTATGCTAAGAGACTTCAGAGCGACATGTACTCTTGCTGGCGCAGTGTGGTGTCTAGCTAACAAGGGAAAACAATTTAAAAATAATGAATTATGACAATTACATATTGAAATTTTTGTGTTTACAGTCAATAAATGGTAATTTATTAAATTATTAGTATTAAATTAAAAAGTATTAAATTAATAATACAAACTGCATTGTATTATTAATTAAATATATCGCAAAATTATAAAAAATACTTATTTTACTTTTACTTTTTAATAAATCTGGACCGGTCTCGTCCGCTTCAGAGGGACATTATTAACTTTAGAATTGTCTCTCTGAGGTGAAAGTTGATGAAGCCCTAAAAATTTTGCGTTTTATTAAATTAACCAATAATATATATAGGAATATTAGATAATTAATTTGTCGGTACATTATCGGGAGTAACGCTGACCCACCTTATTAGGTTCACGGGTTGCTTGAAGGGTGGTTATATAAATTATAACACAAGGGATACACTGATTTATAATGTTAAAACAAGCTTGGCTTATATCCGCCGCGTGGGCAGCGGACCCTTGCGTGGTACCACCGCTTTCGCAGTTTTTTTTTCATACTGATTGGAAAATATCTCTAATTATTATCTTGTGAAGGGTGGGAGGGAGATGCGTAGGAAGTCTGAAGAGTATAGCAAAATTCTCGAATGTTCTCGTCTTTTTGGGTTTTGAAAATTTACCACTGCTTGGGATCGAAGCGACCTTGGCCCGGCCGAGGTTTAGGGATAGAAAATAGCCTTGGTCGCATGGCAGGTACTTGAAGATCGCCTCTCGCAGAAATCGTTTGCGAAACGGTATTTATTTCATAATATTTATCAGGGATTGCAAACTTTTATCAGTGGTATGTTTGTTATTGAGGTAAGGTTTTAATATGAAATAGTGGACGTTTTTATGGAGAAGGGTATTACCTTATCACCCATTACCTATTATTTTAAATGCTTACATTGCAAAGATCAGATACAGCTACATTCATCATAATAATAAGTATATGTAGGTACGTTACGTTCCGCTCTGCGGAGTCGAAGCCTAGACGTTAAATAAGAATACTGAAAGCTTTCTATGTGTGGCTATTTTGGGGTACCATCAAAATATCTTGGGTTGATCACATACCCAGTGTTAAGATTTAAACACCAGCAATCAAGACTCATTAACTTATAGATAACTTAAACTTATCAAGCACAGAATGCTGAATACTTTGACAATATTTACTTTAATTAGAAGTATGATTAATTACTCATTTTGTATTATGTTGCTCAATTTATTGTTGAATGCATAGAATCAAAGTCGTTTTGGTAAGACCTACAATCCAGCGGTCGGTATGTCCAAGTTCCCAATGGCAGAATACAGGTACCTAGATAGATATATTATATGCTGGTAATTGGTTTATTCTTATTCTGGAGTGCAGTTTATTGTCAGAATAGAAGACGATGTCTATGCTACAACTATTTTCGTGTTGGGACAGCAAAACGCAAGAACTGATTACGTTGGCACCTCTGTTAGCCAAAACTTGATTAAAAAACTAGCATTTACCAAAGATATTAAACGGTGCAATCTCTTTAACATTGACGTTTTTTTTTACCTAATTAAGTTTTTCAAATAACAGTTTTACTTTTTTTATAAAAAAAAAAGCCGTTACATCACCACAGGCAACTTTGAGGAAGGAGCGTAAATCAAAACATATTACTATTGAATCTACAGATTTGGCGGCAATGGTACCTAACATGGGATTTTCACCACGAGCCATTTTGTTTATTTTATAAATGAGATGGATAGGTAGGTACTGAGTTTCCAACACCTTTTCTCATTAGTACCAGCGATCTTAAAGGCTTCATAATATAAACTGAATCATTTTGTATCAAAATATCGATTAGACTTTCGAAATATTATTTATTTTATATAGAAAACTTTGAATTATACTACGAGTATATATAGAAATAGGTAGGTACCTAAACTTAGTATGTAATGACGGTCCCACTAAAAAATTGAGCTAACTGGTTGGAAACAAAATGTATTAATTAACAGAAAAGGTTAACCACGACTGCATTTTAGACGTCACGTCCTTGATGACTAGCAATGATACGTGTAGTTTTGCGAAATATATTTGAATTTTAGGTTGGTACATGCTTACCTAATTAAATAATCAAAATATTTTTGACAGTCACTCGCAAGTTTTAAAAGTTGTTTAGTGTACCTATAGAATATAAAGAAAGTATTTTGTAATGTATATGAAACCACGGACTCGTCACACTGACCATTGAAGTAGAGATGACATTTCAATTAGTTTTAGTGGTTTATATTTTGTTATGAATGTAGGTATGCACTTTTCTCAGATAGCTAGGTATTGAATTTATGAAAAGATGATAAAAAAATACTGTATAAAATGGAGCGGCGTTCTAGCGCTGCCTAGGGGCGGCATTTTGTCTAGGGATGTCACTGAAATCGACACTCTTGTTGGACTCTGAACAATAATAAAAACTGCTATAATATAAGCGCCCGCGATTGCCGAGTAGTAATGTATCTGCGTGGTAGGTCGAAGGTCTCGGGTTCAAATCCTGGTTCTGGCAAAATTCACATAGGTATTGATTTTCAATGTGTGTTTGAATCCAGAGGATGCACCTTTTGGTTGAGCAAAGTGGTTAACATCCATTTCGTGTAAAAATAATGTTATTAAACATCTTTGTGAGGCGACCAAGATACACACCGGGTTGTGGAGCCAATTAATAATAACAATATAATAGGTATTCAATCTTTTTAATTATGAAGTATTGTGATTTTTATGTTAATTTACAGTGGATTATAATGAAAGAATAATACACAATAGTAATACCAATTCTTATTGTCCAAACCCCATAATATAACAGGGCTGCCAACTACATTTTCAAAACAAAAATATTTAAAAAAATTCAATATATTTATAATATTTTTTTTTAATACTGAATATAATAACATCAGAAACATACCCATCGCGAGACCTCATGAGTACCGTCACCATGGACGACCCTCCCTTTCCCTGCAGCGATGCTACAAAAGAGATCTATGCGCTGCTTGTCCCATATATCGCGAGACGTGGCGATGGACCTAGGTAGGTAGTACGAAATTGTTCTTGCACTATGCCCCAACACTGGGTAATCAATGGCATGGTGAAGTACGTAGAAAACAGCAATGATCAGTAAGTATACAATAATAATATATCTAGTTATATTTTTTTATAAAATTTCTAAATAAAATGATAGAAAAACTAAATAATCCTTATTTACGCGTCAGCATATTTTTTAGGTGGGTAATTATGAAAATATACATGTACGCGATCCGATAAATTTAATGTGGTGCCTAAAGGCAGCTTTCTACCACGTGGGTAGTTTTGAGAAAAACGTCAAAAACTGATAAGTCTTACAATTTAATTTAATTTATGTGAGCTATACATTATAGTAGAATATTGTGTTTCAAAGTCAAATTAACTTTTAGAACCATTAATTTTGTTACATGACTAAGATATATACATAATAAATATCAAGAAGGCTGCATTTGCTTCTCACCCATCAATAAGTCTGACTTTGCTTGTGACAACTTGAAAGAAATCCATCTTTGCTTCTTAGTTTTTAACTTGTCAGCCATGTTTTGTATTCTAAAAATACTCAAAGACAAACATTGTAACTTGAATAAATGAAAAAAATCTTTACCTGCACAAAAAAACAAACTTATTAAAGTCATTTATTTCTAATTATAAGATATACTACCTAATATTATTACTTACAATCGAAAGGATTTTTTGTTTGCATTACACATGAAAATAAACATCGGTTTGTATGCGTAAGCATACGATATACTTGAGTTAAAATACATGACAGTGGTAGACACAAAACAGTGTTTTACTTCAGTTTATACAGTACTGATTACAATAAATTGCCAGAATGTAAATTAATGTCTAGCCTATGAACTATGAAATAAAAATATTCTTTACCACACTTAATCGGTGTGGTTAATTTCCAACATTAATAATAACAATTCAGGTTTACATAAAAATACATTTTCTATT